>NC_092116.1:41394257-41496757 GCF_045679555.1 Salvelinus alpinus | reverse complement strand
ATATTATATAATGGAACACAGTCAACTGGTTATATTATATAATGGAACACAGTCAACTGGTTATATTATATAATGGAACACAGTCAACTGGTTATATTATATAATGGAACACAGTCAACTGGTTATATTATATAATGGAACACAGTCAACTGGTTATATTATATAATGGAACACAGTCTAATATCAACTGGTTATATTATATAATGGAACACAGTCAACTGGTTATATTATATAATGGAACACAGTCAACTGGTTATATTATATAATGGAACACAGTCAACTGGTTCTATTATATAATGGAACACAGTCAACTGGTTATATTATATACTGGAACACAGTCTAATATCAACTGGTTATATTATATACTGGAACACAGTCAACTGGTTATATTATATAATGGAACACAGTCAACTGGTTATATTATATAATGGAACACAGTCAACTGGTTATATTATATAATGGAACACAGTCTAATATCAACTGGTTATATTATATACTGGAACACAGTCTAATATCAACTGGTTATATTATATACTGGAACACAGTCTAATATCAACTGGTTATATTATATACTGGAACACAGTCAACTGGTTATATTATATAATGGAACACAGTCAACTGGTTATATTATATAATGGAACACAGTCTAATATCAACTGGTTATATTATATACTGGAACACAGTCAACTGGTTATATTATATAATGGAACACAGTCAACTGGTTATATTATATACTGGAACACAGTCAACTGGTTATATTATATAATGGAACACAGTCTAATATCAACTGGTTATATTATATACTGGAACACAGTCAACTGGTTATATTATATACTGGAACACAGTCTAATATCAACTGGTTATATTATATACTGGAACACAGTCAACTGGTTATATTATATAATGGAACACAGTCAACTGGTTATATTATATAATGGAACACAGTCTAATATCAACTGGTTATATTATATACTGGAACACAGTCAACTGGTTATATTATATACTGGAACACAGTCAACTGGTTATATTTTATACTGGAACACAGTCTAATATCAACTGGTTATATTATATACTGGAACACAGTCAACTGGTTATATTATATAATGGAACACAGTCAACTGGTTATATTATATAATGGAACACAGTCAACTGGTTATATTATATAATGGAACAAAGTCAACTGGTTATATTATATACTGGAACACAGTCTAATATCAACTGGTTATATTATATACTGGAACACAGTCAACTGGTTATATTATATACTGGAACACAGTCTAATATCAACTGGTTATATTATATACTGGAACACAGTCAACTGGTTATATTATATACTGGAACACAGTCAACTGGTTATATTATATAATGGAACACAGTCTAATATCAACTGGTTATATTATATACTGGAACACAGTCTAATATCAACTGGTTATATTATATAATGGAACACAGTCAACTGGTTATATTATATACTGGAACACAGTCTAATATCAACTGGTTATATTATATACTGGAACACAGTCTAATATCAACTGGTTATATTATATACTGGAACACAGTCTAATATCAACTGGTTATATTATATAATGGAACACAGTCAACTGGTTATATTATATAATGGAACACAGTCTAATATCAACTGGTTATATTATATACTGGAACACAGTCTAATATCAACTGGTTATAGTATATAATGGAACACAGTCAACTGGTTATATTATATACTGGAACACAGTCTAATATCAACTGGTTATATTATATACTGGAACACAGTCTAATATCAACTGGTTATATTATATACTGGAACACAGTCTAATATCAACTGGTTATATTATATACTGGAACACAGTCAACTGGTTATATTATATAATGGAACACAGTCTAATATCAACTGGTTATATTATATACTGGAACACAGTCTAATATCAACTGGTTATATTATATAATGGAACACAGTCAACTGGTTATATTATATACTGGAACACAGTCTAATATCAACTGGTTATATTATATACTGGAACACAGTCTAATATCAACTGGTTATATTATATAATGGAACACAGTCAACTGGTTATATTATATACTGGAACACAGTCTAATATCAACTGGTTATATTATATACTGGAACACAGTCTAATATCAACTGGTTATATTATATACTGGAACACAGTCTAATATCAACTGGTTATATTATATACTGGAACACAGTCAACTGGTTATATTATATACTGGAACACAGTCTAATATCAACTGGTTATATTATATACTGGAACACAGTCTAATATCAACTGGTTATATTATATAATGGAACACAGTCAACTGGTTATATTATATACTGGAACACAGTCTAATATCAACTGGTTATATTATATACTGGAACACAGTCAACTGGTTATATTATATAATGGAACACAGTCTAATATCAACTGGTTATATTATATACTGGAACACAGTCAACTGGTTATATTATATACTGGAACACAGTCAACTGGTTATATTATATACTGGAACACAGTCTAATATCAACTGGTTATATTATATAATGGAACACAGTCAACTGGTTATATTATATACTGGAACACAGTCTAATATCAACTGGTTATATTATATACTGGAACACAGTCAACTGGTTATATTATATACTGGAACACAGTCTAATATCAACTGGTTATATTATATACTGGAACACAGTCTAATATCAACTGGTTATATTATATACTGGAACACAGTCTAATATCAACTGGTTATATTATATAATGGAACACAGTCAACTGGTTATATTATATACTGGAACACAGTCTAATATCAACTGGTTATATTATATAATGGAACACAGCCTAATATCAACTGGTTATATTATATAATGGAACACAGTCAACTGGTTATATTATATACTGGAACACAGTCTAATATCAACTGGTTATATTATATACTGGAACACAGTCAACTGGTTATATTATATACTGGAACACAGTCTAATATCAACTGGTTATATTATATAATGGAACACAGTCTAATATCAACTGGTTATATTATATACTGGAACACAGTCAACTGGTTATATTATATACTGGAACACAGTCAACTGGTTATATTATATACTGGAACACAGTCAACTGGTTATATTATATACTGGAACACAGTCAACTGGTTATATTATATACTGGAACACAGTCAACTGGTTATATTATATAATGGAACACAGTCTAATATCAACTGGTTATATTATATACTGGAACACAGTCTAATATCAACTGGTTATATTATATAATGGAACACAGTCTAATATCAACTGGTTATATTATATACTGGAACACAGTCAACTGGTTATATTATATACTGGAACACAGTCAACTGGTTATATTATATACTGGAACACAGTCTAATATCAACTGGTTATATTATATACTGGAACACAGTCTAATATCAACTGGTTATATTATATACTGGAACACAGTCTAATATCAACTGGTTATATTATATAATGGAACACAGTCAACTGGTTATATTATATACTGGAACACAGTCTAATATCAACTGGTTATATTATATAATGGAACACAGTCTAATATCAACTGGTTATATTATATAATGGAACACAGTCAACTGGTTATATTATATACTGGAACACAGTCTAATATCAACTGGTTATATTATATACTGGAACACAGTCAACTGGTTATATTATATACTGGAACACAGTCTAATATCAACTGGTTATATTATATAATGGAACACAGTCTAATATCAACTGGTTATATTATATACTGGAACACAGTCAACTGGTTATATTATATACTGGAACACAGTCAACTGGTTATATGATATACTGGAACACAGTCAACTGGTTATATTATATACTGGAACACAGTCAACTGGTTATATTATATAATGGAACACAGTCTAATATCAACTGGTTATATTATATACTGGAACACAGTCTAATATCAACTGGTTATATTATATAATGGAACACAGTCTAATATCAACTGGTTATATTATATACTGGAACACAGTCAACTGGTTATATTATATACTGGAACACAGTCAACTGGTTATATTATATACTGGAACACAGTCAACTGGTTATATTATATACTGGAACACAGTCAACTGGTTATATTATATAATGGAACACAGTCTAATATCAACTGGTTATATTATATACTGGAACACAGTCTAATATCAACTGGTTATATTATATAATGGAACACAGTCTAATATCAACTGGTTATATTATATACTGGAACACAGTCAACTGGTTATATTATATACTGGAACACAGTCAACTGGTTATATTATATAATGGAACACAGTCAACTGGTTATATTATATAATGGAACACAGTCTAATATCAACTGGTTATATTATATACTGGAACACAGTCAACTGGTTATATTATATACTGGAACACAGTCAACTGGTTATATTATATACTGGAACACAGTCTAATATCAACTGGTTATATTATATACTGGAACACAGTCTAATATCAACTGGTTATATTATATACTGGAACACAGTCTAATATCAACTGGTTATATTATATAATGGAACACAGTCAACTGGTTATATTATATACTGGAACACAGTCTAATATCAACTGGTTATATTATATAATGGAACACAGTCTAATATCAACTGGTTATATTATATAATGGAACACAGTCAACTGGTTATATTATATACTGGAACACAGTCTAATATCAACTGGTTATATTATATACTGGAACACAGTCAACTGGTTATATTATATACTGGAACACAGTCTAATATCAACTGGTTATATTATATAATGGAACACAGTCTAATATCAACTGGTTATATTATATACTGGAACACAGTCAACTGGTTATATTATATACTGGAACACAGTCTAATATCAACTGGTTATATTATATACTGGAACACAGTCAACTGGTTATATGATATACTGGAACACAGTCAACTGGTTATATTATATAATGGAACACAGTCAACTGGTTATATTATATAATGGAACAGCCTCCAGGAAGGTGGTGACCTCAGAAGTGGCTCTAACCCTGCGGCTGTAATTTAACAGACCAAACACTTACTTCCTGAGCCCGTATCACCTTTTTTTATAGAACAAACATGTAATATAGTGGAACAGAATAGTGATGCACATCTGAAATGGTTGTTCTCGGAGTGTGATCATTTGAAACAGGGCTTAATGTAGAGAGAGTTGAAAGACATTTCAGGCGAATATATTGATAAAGGTCACCTCGTCCTAGAGAACAAGGAGTTAGACAAGTCCTCTCTCCCTCTGGGGCAGTCTGCATGTCTAGTCCTCAGTCCTTCATGTGCACCACCCTCTCTCCCTCTGGGGCAGTCTGCATGCCTAGTGTAGTGCTCAGTCCTTCATGTGCACCACCCTCTCTCCCTCTGGGGCAGTCTGCATGTCTAGTCCTCAGTCCTTCATGTGCCCCACCCTCTCTCCCTCTGGGGCAGTCTGCATGTCTAGTCCTCAGTCCTTCATGTGCCCCACCCTCTCTCCCTCTGGGGCAGTCTGCATGTCTAGTGCTCAGTCCTTCATGTGCACCACCCTCTCTCCCTCTGGGGCAGTCTGCATGTCTAGTCCTCAGTCCTTCATGTGCACCACCCTCTCTCCCTCTGGGGCAGTCTGCATGTCTAGTGCTCAGACCTTCATGTGCCCCACCCTCTCTCCCTCTGGGGCAGTCTGCATGTCTAGTCCTCAGTCCTTCATGTGCCCCACCCTCTCTCCCTCTGGGGCAGTCTGCATGTCTAGTCCTCAGTCCTTCATGTGCACCACCCTCTCTCCCTCTGGGGCAGTCTGCATGTCTAGTGCTCAGTCCTTCATGTGCACCACCCTCTCTCCCTCTGGGGCAGTCTGCATGCCTAGTGTAGTGCTCAGTCCTCTCTCCCTCTGGGGCAGTCTGCATGCCTAGTGTAGTGCTCAGTCCTCTCTCCCTCTGGGGCAGTCTGCATGCCTAGTGTAGTGCTCAGTCCTCTCTCCCTCTGGGGCAGTCTGCATGTCTAGTGTAGTGCTCAGTCCTTCATGTGCACCACCCTCTCTCCCTCTGGGGCAGTCTGCATGCCTAGTGTAGTGCTCAGTCCTCTCTCCCTCTGGGGCAGTCTGCATGTCTAGTGTAGTGCTCAGTCCTTCATGTGCCCCACCCTCTCTCCCTCTGGGGCAATCTGCATGCCTAGTGTAGTGCTCAGTCCTTCATGTGCACCACCCTCTCTCCCTCTGGGGCAGTCTGCATGCCTAGTGTAGTGCTCAGTCCTCTCTCCCTCTGGGGCAGTCTGCATGCCTAGTGTAGTGCTCAGTCCTTCATGTGCACCACCCTCTCTCCCTCTGGGGCAGCACCACCCTCTCTCCCTCTGGGGCAGTCTGCATGCCTAGTGCTCAGTCCTTCATGTGCACCACCCTCTTGCAGAGAAATAGGTTTGGAAACACCACATCAACCGGAGCCTAACCATGTCCTAACATCCTAACCCCATGTCCTAACATCCTAACCATGTCCTAACATCCTAACCCCATGTCCTAACATCCTAACCATGTCCTAACATCCTAACCATGTCCTAACATCCTAACCATGTCCTAACATCCTAACCATGTCCTAACATCCTAACCCCATGTCCTAACATCCTAACCATGTCCTAACATCCTAACCATGTCCTAACATCCTAACCATGTCCTAACATCCTAACCCCATGTCCTAACATCCTAACCATGTCCTAACATCCTAACCATGTCCTAACATCCTAACCCCATGTCCTAACATCCTAACCCCATGTCCTAACATCCTAACCATGTCCTAACATCCTAACCATGTCCTAACAGCCTAACCATGTCCTAACAGCCTAACCATGTCCTAACATCCTAACCATGTCCTAACATCCTAACCCCATGTCCTAACATCCTAACCCCATGTCCTAACATCCTAACCATGTCCTAACATCCTAACCATGTCCTAACATCCTAACCCCATGTCCTAACATCCTAACCATGTCCTAACATCCTAACCCCATGTCCTAACAGCCTAACCATGTCCTAACATCCTAACCCCATGTCCTAACATCCTAACCATGTCCTAACATCCTAACCATGTCCTAACATCCTAACCATGTCCTAACATCCTAACCCCATGTCCTAACATCCTAACCATGTCCTAACATCCTAACCATGTCCTAACATCCTAACCATGTCCTAACATCCTAACCATGTCCTAACATCCTAACCCCATGTTCTAACATCCTAACCCCATGTCCTAACATCCTAACCATGTCCTAACATCCTAACCATGTCCTAACATCCTAACCATGTCCTAACATCCTAACCCCATGTCCTAACATCCTAACCATGTCCTAACATCCTAACCCCATGTCCTAACATCCTAACCCCATGTCCTAACATCCTAACCCCATGTCCTAACATCCTAACCCCATGTCCTAACATCCTAACCCCATGTCCTAACATCCTAACCCCATGTCCTAACATCCTAACCATGTCCTAACATCCTAACCCCATGTCCTAACATCCTAACCCCATGTCCTAACATCCTAACCCCATGTCCTAACATCCTAACCCCATGTCCTAACATCCTAACCCCATGTCCTAACATCCTAACCCCATGTCCTAACATCCTAACCCCATGTCCTAACATCCTAACCATGTCCTAACATCCTAACCATGTCCTAACATCCTAACCCCATGTCCTAACATCCTAACCCCATGTCCTAACATCCTAACCATGTCCTAACATCCTAACCCCATGTCCTAACATCCTAACCCCATGTCCTAACATCCTAACCCCACGTCCTAACATCCTAACCCCATGTCCTAACATCCTAACCATGTCCTAACATCCTAACCATGTCCTAACATCCTAACCATGTCCTAACATCCTAACCATGTCCTAACATCCTAACCCCATGTCCTAACATCCTAACCATGTCCTAACATCCTAACCCCATGTCCTAACATCCTAACCATGTCCTAACATCCTAACCATGTCCTAACATCCTAACCATGTCCTAACATCCTAACCATGTCCTAACATCCTAACCCCATGTCCTAACATCCTAACCATGTCCTAACATCCTAACCCCATGTCCTAACATCCTAACCCCATGTCCTAACATCCTAACCCCATGTCCTAACATCCTAACCATGTCCTAACATCCTAACCCCATGTCCTAACATCCTAACCCCATGTCCTAACATCCTAACCATGTCCTAACATCCTAACCATGTCCTAACATCCTAACCATGTCCTAACATCCTAACCCCATGTCCTAACATCCTAACCCCATGTCCTAACATCCTAACCCCATGTCCTAACATCCTAACCCCATGTCCTAACATCCTAACCATGTCCTAACATCCTAACCCCATGTCCTAACATCCTAACCATGTCCTAACATCCTAACCATGTCCTAACATCCTAACCATGTCCTAACATCCTAACCCCATGTCCTAACATCCTAACCCCATGTCCTAACATCCTAACCCCATGTCCTAACATCCTAACCCCATGTCCTAACATCCTAACCATGTCCTAACATCCTAACCATGTCCTAACATCCTAACCCCATGTCCTAACATCCTAACCCCATGTCCTAACATCCTAACCCCATGTCCTAACATCCTAACCCCATGTCCTAACATCCTAACCCCATGTCCTAACATCCTAACCCCATGTCCTAACATCCTAACCATGTCCTAACATCCTAACCCCATGTCCTAACATCCTAACCCCATGTCCTAACATCCTAACCCCATGTCCTAACATCCTAACCATGTCCTAACATCCTAACCATGTCCTAACATCCTAACCCCATGTCCTAACATCCTAACCATGTCCTAACATCCTAACCATGTCCTAACATCCTAACCATGTCCTAACATCCTAACCCCATGTCCTAACATCCTAACCCCATGTCCTAACATCCTAACCCCATGTCCTAACATCCTAACCCCATGTCCTAACATCCTAACCCCATGTCCTAACATCCTAACCCCATGTCCTAACATCCTAACCATGTCCTAACATCCTAACCCCATGTCCTAACATCCTAACCCCATGTCCTAACATCCTAACCCCATGTCCTAACATCCTAACCATGTCCTAACATCCTAACCATGTCCTAACATCCTAACCATGTCCTAACATCCTAACCCCATGTCCTAACATCCTAACCATGTCCTAACATCCTAACCATGTCCTAACATCCTAACCATGTCCTAACATCCTAACCCCATGTCCTAACATCCTAACCATGTCCTAACATCCTAACCATGCCCTAACATCCTAACCATGTCCTAACATCCTAACCCCATGTCCTAACATCCTAACCATGTCCTAACATCCTAACCCCATGTCCTAACATCCTAACCATGTCCTAACATCCTAACCCCATGTCCTAACATCCTAACCATGTCCTAACATCCTAACCCCATGTCCTAACATCCTAACCATGTCCTAACATCCTAACCCCATGTCCTAACATCCTAACCATGTCCTAACATCCTAACCCCATGTCCTAACATCCTAACCATGTCCTAACATCCTAACCATGTCCTAACATCCTAACCATGTCCTAACATCCTAACCATGTCCTAACATCCTAACCATGTCCTAACATCCTAACCCCATGTCCTAACATCCTAACCCCATGTCCTAACATCCTAACCCCATGTCCTAACATCCTAACCATGTCCTAACATCCTAACCATGTCCTAACATCCTAACCCCATGTCCTAACATCCTAACCCCATGTCCTAACATCCTAACCATGTCCTAACATCCTAACCATGTCCTAACATCCTAACCCCATGAACTAACATCCTAACCATGTCCTAACATCCTAACCATGTCCTAACATCCTAACCATGTCCTAACATCCTAACCATGTCCTAACATCCTAACCATGTCCTAACATCCTAACCCCATGTCCTAACATCCTAACCCCATGTCCTAACATCCTAACCCCATGTCCTAACATCCTAACCATGTCCTAACATCCTAACCATGTCCTAACATCCTAACCATGTCCTAACATCCTAACCCCATGTCCTAACATCCTAACCCCATGTCCTAACATCCTAACCCCATGTCCTAACATCCTAACCCCATGTCCTAACATCCTAACCCCATGTCCTAACATCCTAACCCCATGTCCTAACATCCTAACCCCATGTCCTAACATCCTAACCATGTCCTAACATCCTAACCATGTCCTAACATCCTAACCCCATGTCCTAACATCCTAACCCCATGTCCTAACATCCTAACCATGTCCTAACATCCTAACCCCATGTCCTAACATCCTAACCCCATGTCCTAACATCCTAACCCCATGTCCTAACATCCTAACCCCATGTCCTAACATCCTAACCCCATGTCCTAACATCCTAACCCCATGTCCTAACATCCTAACCCCATGTCCTAACATCCTAACCGAATGTCCTAACATCCTAACCCCATGTCCTAACATCCTAACCCCATGTCCTAACATCCTAACCCCATGTCCTAACATCCTAACCCCATGTCCTAACATCCTAACCCCATGTCCTAACATCCTAACCCCATGTCCTAACATCCTAACCCCATGTCCTAACATCCTAACCCCATGTCCTAACATCCTAACCATGTCCTAACATCCTAACCCCATGTCCTAACATCCTAACCCCATGTCCTAACATCCTAACCCCATGTCCTAACATCCTAACCCCATGTCCTAACATCCTAACCCCATGTCCTAACATCCTAACCCCATGTCCTAACATCCTAACCCCATGTCCTAACATCCTAACCATGTCCTAACATCCTAACCGAATGTCCTAACATCCTAACCCCATGTCCTAACATCCTAACCCCATGTCCTAACATCCTAACCCCATGTCCTAACATCCTAACCCCATGTCCTAACATCCTAACCCCATGTCCTAACATCCTAACCCCATGTCCTAACATCCTAACCCCATGTCCTAACATCCTAACCATGTCCTAACATCCTAACCCCATGTCCTAACATCCTAACCCCATGTCCTAACATCCTAACCCCATGTCCTAACATCCTAACCCCATGTCCTAACATCCTAACCCCATGTCCTAACATCCTAACCCCATGTCCTAACATCCTAACCCCATGTCCTAACATCCTAACCCCATGTCCTATCATCCTAACCCCATGTCCTAACATCCTAACCCCATGTCCTAACATCCTAACCCCATGTCCTAACATCCTAACCATGTCCTAACATCCTAACCATGTCCTAACATCCTAACCATGTCCTAACATCCTAACCATGTCCTAACATCCTAACCATGTCCTAACATCCTAACCATGTCCTAACATCCTAACCATGTCCTAACATCCTAACCATGTCCTAACATCCTAACCCCATGTCCTAACATCCTAACCCCATGTCCTAACATCCTAACCCCATGTCCTAACATCCTAACCCCATGTCCTAACATCCTAACCCCATGTCCTAACATCCTAACCCCATGTCCTAACATCCTAACCCCATGTCCTAACATCCTAACCCCATGTCCTAACATCCTAACCATGTCCTAACATCCTAACCCCATGTCCTAACATCCTAACCCCATGTCCTAACATCCTAACCCCATGTCCTAACATCCTAACCCCATGTCCTAACATCCTAACCCCATGTCCTAACATCCTAACCCCATGTCCTAACATCCTAACCATGTCCTAACATCCTAACCATGTCCTAACATCCTAACCCCATGTCCTAACATCCTAACCCCATGTCCTAACATCCTAACCCCATGTCCTAACATCCTAACCCCATGTCCTAACATCCTAACCCCATGTCCTAACATCCTAACCCCATGTCCTAACATCCTAACCCCATGTCCTAACATCCTAACCCCATGTCCTAACATCCTAACCCCATGTCCTAACATCCTAACCATGTCCTAACATCCTAACCATGTCCTAACATCCTAACCATGTCCTAACATCCTAACCCCATGTCCTAACATCCTAACCCCATGTCCTAACATCCTAACCCCATGTCCTAACATCCTAACCCCATGTCCTAACATCCTAACCCCATGTCCTAACATCCTAACCCCATGTCCTAACATCCTAACCCCATGTCCTAACATCCTAACCCCATGTCCTAACATCCTAACCCCATGTCCTAACATCCTAACCCCATGTCCTAACATCCTAACCCCATGTCCTAACATCCTAACCCCATGTCCTAACATCCTAACCATGTCCTAACATCCTAACCATGTCCTAACATCCTAACCCCATGTCCTAACATCCTAACCCCATGTCCTAACATCCTAACCCCATGTCCTAACATCCTAACCCCATGTCCTAACATCCTAACCCCATGTCCTAACATCCTAACCCCATGTCCTAACATCCTAACCCCATGTCCTAACATCCTAACCCCATGTCCTAACATCCTAACCATGTCCTAACATCCTAACCATGTCCTAACATCCTAACCATGTCCTAACATCCTAACCATGTCCTAACATCCTAACCCCATGTCCTAACATCCTAACCCCATGTCCTAACATCCTAACCCCATGTCCTAACATCCTAACCCCATGTCCTAACATCCTAACCATGTCCTAACATCCTAACCCCATGTCCTAACATCCTAACCATGTCCTAACATCCTAACCCCATGTCCTAACATCCTAACCCCATGTCCTAACATCCTAACCCCATGTCCTAACATCCTAACCCCATGTCCTAACATCCTAACCCCATGTCCTAACATCCTAACCCCATGTCCTAACATCCTAACCCCATGTCCTAACATCCTAACCCCATGTCCTAACATCCTAACCCCATGTCCTAACATCCTAACCCCATGTCCTAACATCCTAACCCCATGTCCTAACATCCTAACCCCATGTCCTAACATCCTAACCCCATGTCCTAACATCCTAACCCCATGTCCTAACATCCTAACCCCATGTCCTAACATCCTAACCCCATGTCCTAACATCCTAACCCCATGTCCTAACATCCTAACCCCATGTCCTAACATCCTAACCCCATGTCCTAACATCCTAACCCCATGTCCTAACATCCTAACCCCATGTCCTAACATCCTAACCCCATGTCCTAACATCCTAACCCCGTGTCCTAACATCCTAACCCCGTGTCCTAACATCCTAACCCCGTGTCCTAACATCCTAACCCCGTGTCCTAACATCCTAACCCCGTGTCCTAACATCCTAACCCCATGTCCTAACATCCTAACCCCATGTCCTAACATCCTAACCCCATGTCCTAACATCCTAACCCCATGTCCTAACATCCTAACCCCATGTCCTAACATCCTAACCATGTCCTAACATCCTAACCATGTCCTAACATCCTAACCATGTCCTAACATCCTAACCATGTCCTAACATCCTAACCCCATGTCCTAACATCCTAACCCCATGTCCTAACATCCTAACCCCATGTCCTAACATCCTAACCCCATGTCCTAACATCCTAACCCCATGTCCTAACATCCTAACCCCATGTCCTAACATCCTAACCCCATGTCCTAACATCCTAACCCCGTCCTAACATCCTAACCCCATGTCCTAACATCCTAACCCCATGTCCTAACATCCTAACCCCATGTCCTAACATCCTAACCCCATGTCCTAACATCCTAACCCCATGTCCTAACATCCTAACCCCATGTCCTAACATCCTAACCCCATGTCCTAACATCCTAACCCCATGTCCTAACATCCTAACCCCATGTCCTAACATCCTAACCATGTCCTAACATCCTAACCCCATGTCCTAACATCCTAACCCCATGTCCTAACATCCTAACCCCATGTCCTAACATCCTAACCCCATGTCCTAACATCCTAACCCCATGTCCTAACATCCTAACCCCATGTCCTAACATCCTAACCCCATGTCCTAACATCCTAACCATGTCCTAACATCCTAACCATGTCCTAACATCCTAACCCCATGTCCTAACATCCTAACCCCATGTCCTAACATCCTAACCCCATGTCCTAACATCCTAACCCCATGTCCTAACATCCTAACCATGTCCTAACATCCTAACCCCATGTCCTAACATCCTAACCCCATGTCCTAACATCCTAACCCCATGTCCTAACATCCTAACCCCATGTCCTAACATCCTAACCCCATGTCCTAACATCCTAACCCCATGTCCTAACATCCTAACCATGTCCTAACATCCTAACCATGTCCTAACATCCTAACCATGTCCTAACATCCTAACCCCATGTCCTAACATCCTAACCCCATGTCCTAACATCCTAACCCCATGTCCTAACATCCTAACCCCATGTCCTAACATCCTAACCCCATGTCCTAACATCCTAACCCCATGTCCTAACATCCTAACCCCATGTCCTAACATCCTAACCATGTCCTAACATCCTAACCATGTCCTAACATCCTAACCCCATGTCCTAACATCCTAACCCCATGTCCTAACATCCTAACCCCATGTCCTAACATCCTAACCCCATGTCCTAACATCCTAACCATGTCCTAACATCCTAACCATGTCCTAACATCCTAACCCCATGTCCTAACATCCTAACCCCATGTCCTAACATCCTAACCCCATGTCCTAACATCCTAACCCCATGTCCTAACATCCTAACCATGTCCTAACATCCTAACCATGTCCTAACATCCTAACCATGTCCTAACATCCTAACCCCATGTCCTAACATCCTAACCCCATGTCCTAACATCCTAACCCCATGTCCTAACATCCTAACCCCATGTCCTAACATCCTAACCCCATGTCCTAACATCCTAACCATGTCCTAACATCCTAACCCCATGTCCTAACATCCTAACCCCATGTCCTAACATCCTAACCCCATGTCCTAACATCCTAACCCCATGTCTGACACACAGTCATTCCAAGAGCAACAACAATCTGCATGCTCCTCATGTGACTGGCTGTAGGGGTGGTGTGTGTGTGTGTGTGTGTGTGTGTGTGTGTGTGTGTGTGTGTGTGTGTGTGTGTGTGTGTGTGTGTGTGTGTGTGTGTGTGTGTGGCAGAAGTTGGATGGGGAAGTGACTCAGAGAAGGTGCACCTCTACTTACTTCCTATATGTCGAGCTGTGGTGTGTGTGTGTGTGTGTGTGTGTGTGTGTGTGTGTGTGTGTGTGTGTGTGTGTGTGTGTGTGTGTGTGTGTGTGTGTGTGTGTGTGTGTGTGTGTCTATCTGGAGTTGCAGTTTGCAACATGACCAAATAAGGACCTCAAAATCGAACTCAAAAACACGGAACTACCCCGGACACACACACACACACACACACACACACACACACACACACACACACACACACACACACACACACACACACACACACACACACACACACACACACACACACACACACACACACACACACACACACACACACACACACACACACACACACACACACGAATAATTAAATAATGCAGCGTTCACATTTGAACATTTTACCAGAAGTCAGGAGAGTCTGACTGAGTTTTCTCTAACAGCTACTAGTTAACTACTAGTGTACTATCCAAACTATCCAATCTAACCCAGCCTCAGCCCATACTTGCATCCTAAATAGAATTTGAGTGAAAAAATATAGTTTAATAGTATGTGACATTTTGAAAGGCTAGTTTAAAATGCCTGATGTCATACTGACAACATCAGTTAGATATGAGGATGCAAATCAACGAATAGTAAACAACAACACAACAACAACATGAGAGTCTCTGTATGCAAGAATATAATGTTAGTATGTGCAGAAAATATAGTTTAAATGCCAGGATGTTCTACTCATTTCGGCTCTTCATCAGTAGAAGTCGATGCACACTTGATGTGCAGATGGGCTGGGAGGACATAGTTCTCTTCAACTAGCCAAACAACAAAACAAACAACACAACAACAAAACAAACAAGACAACAACAAAACAAACAACACAACAACAAAACAAGGCTAGTTTCTGTGTTGGTCAAAATGTAGGCTAAGTAGTTTTTGTTCTCCTTATTAAAATGATAACGAGAATTGCTTCGTATGCTACATCTTTAAAAACAAACTGGATTTCTGTTTCCTCATTGAAAAGTGCTTCTTGTTTTCTTGGCCTCCGTCAGAGCTTCTAAACTAAATCATCTTTTGATTTGTGAGTGTGTCTGGGCACCGGGGACGTGGCTGCGTTATTGACGTCATGTAATCAGGCCTTTTGATTTCAACAAATGGATTGATTTTGAGTTTATTTTATTTTTACAGGGACAGTTGCACATTAATCACCGTTTCAGTAAAAGTGCCGGTTTTAGCCAGCCGGCTAATTTTCAACCGCAGCCCCTGGGCAGGTTATTAAAGTTTATTGATTTTAGTTTAGTAGGCTGTTTCATTACTTCCTTCATGGATCAAGCCTTAACAGTCACTCTGATCTCCCAATGATCAGGGCTTTAGTTTAACTATGTTGCTGTCCAGCGGTTCTGACTTTGCACCCGACTGTTTCCCTGTGCAAAAGCCTTTAGATTTGAACACATGAAAAGTTTCAGTGTTTTCAGGTTATTTGATTTAATATACGTTACGTCCCTTTGGTTATATATATATATATTAACCGTATATATATTATATTATATATTATATTATTATATTATATATATATACTAATAAAACTGTTGAAATGGAAACAGATCATCTGTTGATGATGAGCTCATCTATATAACATTTAAAAAAAGGACTGAAACAGATCATTTGTTTCCATTTCAACATATTTATGAGTGAAACCAAAATGCATATTTATTTTATGGGCTACAGCAGAGTTTCCCGAACGTGGTCCTGCCCCAACTACACAGCTGACTCAAATACTCAACGCTTGGTGAGTGGGTCATTTGATACAGCTGTGTAGTGCTAGGGGCAAAAAACACCCAGGGGGGGCCCCAGGACCGAGTTTGGGAAACCCTGGGCTACGATATAGGTTGAATGTGATAGTCTGTCTATAACCAGTCTGAGGAGGCCAATAACCAGTCTGAGGAGGTCTATAACCAGCCTGAGGAGGTCTATAACCAGCCTGAGGAGGTCTATAACCAGTCTGAGGAGGTCTATAACCAGCCTGAGGAGGTCTATAACCAGCCTGAGGAGGTCTATAACCAGTCTGAGGAGGCCTATAACCAGTCTGAGGAGGCCTATAACCAGTCTGAGGAGGTCTATAACCAGCCTGAGGAGGTCTATAACCAGCCTGAGGAGGTCTATAACCAGTCTGAGGAGGCCTATAACCAGTCTGAGGAGGCCTATAACCAGTCTGAGGAGGTCTATAACCAGCCTGAGGAGGTCTATAACCAGCCTGAGGAGGTCTATAACCAGCCTGAGGAGGTCTATAACCAGCCTGAGGAGGTCTATAACCAGCCTGAGGAGGTCTATAACCGGCCTGAGGAGGTCTATAACCAGCCTGAGGAGGTCTATAACCAGCCTGAGGAGGTCTATAACCAGCCTGAGGAGGTCTATAACTCTATTAGGTTGAATGTGATAGTCTGACTATAACCAGCCTGAGGAGGTATATAACTCCATTAGGTTGAATGTGATAGTCTGTCTATAACCAGCCTGAGGAGGTCTATAACCAGCCTGAGGAGGTCTATAACCAGCCTGAGGAGGTCTATAACTCCATTAGGTTGAATGTGATAGTCTGACTATAACCAGCCTGAGGAGGTCTATAACTCCATTAGGTTGAATGTGATAGTCTGTCTATAACCAGCCTGAGGAGGTCTATAACCAGCCTGAGGAGGTCTATAACCAGCCTGAGGAGGTCTATAACTCCATTAGGTTGAATGTGATAGTCTGACTATAACCAGCCTGAGGAGGTCTATAACCAGCCTGAGGAGGTCTATAACCAGCCTGAGGAGGTCTATAACCAGCCTGAGGAGGTCTATAACTCTATTAGGTTGAATGTGATAGTCTGCCTATAACCAGCCTGAGGAGGTATATAACTCCATTAGGTTGAATGTGATAGTCTGACTATAACCAGCCTGAGGAGGTATATAACCAGCCTGAGGAGGTCTATAACCAGCCTGAGGAGGTCTATAACCAGCCTGAGGAGGTCTATAACCAGCCTGAGGAGGTCTATAACCAGCCTGAGGAGGTCTATAACCAGTCTGAGGAGGTCTATAACCAGCCTGAGGAGGTCTATAACCAGCCTGAGGAGGTATATAACCAGCCTGAGGAGGTCTATAACCAGCCTGAGGAGGTATATAACCAGCCTGAGGAGGTCTATAACCAGCCTGAGGAGGTCTATAACCAGCCTGAGGAGGTCTATAACCAGCCTGAGGAGGTCTATAACTCCATTAGGTTGAATGTGATAGTCTGACTATAACCAGCCTGAGGAGGTCTATAACCAGCCTGAGGAATGGTTCCAGCCATGGCATACTGCATACGTTTTACTAAATAGTATGCAATGATGAGTACATAGTATGCAGTTTAAGTATGTTATTAATATGTTATTAATATGTTATTATTATTATTATTATCTGACCCTGCTTGTCATCTATGAACATTTGAACATCTTGGCCATGTTCTGTTATAATCTCCACCCGACACAGCCAGAAGAGGACTGGCCACCCCTCATAGCCTGGTTCCTCTCTAGGTTTCTTCCTAGGTTTTGGCCTTTCTAGGGAGTTTTTCCTAGCCACCGTGCTTCTACACCTGCATTGCTTGCTGTTTGGGGTTTTAGGCTGGGTTTCTGTACAGCACTTTGAGATATCAGCTGATGTATGAAGGGCTTTATAAATACATTTGATTTGATTTGATGTAAAAGGGCTTTATAAATACATTTGATTTGATTTGATGTAACAGGGCTTTATAAATACATTTGATTTGATGTAACAGGGCTATATAAATACATTTGATTTGATGTAACAGGGCTTTATAAATACATTTGAAGTATGTAGTAGGCTAGTATGAGTATCCAGACACCTCTGCTGTCTAGGGGCAAGTTCACCCCAAAACCTTCTTCCCTCTCCAGCTGAGCGTTTATTTCCACTTCCTGGTTGACAGGTCAACGTATGGACAACGCTCTCGTTATGTCAGAGCCACCCGGAAACATCCAACACCCAAGTCATTCAACCGTTAAACCAACCATTAAAACCAACCGTTAAAACCAACCATTAAAACCAACCGTTAAACCAACCATTAAAACCAACCGTTAAAACCAACCATTAAAACCAACCGGTGTCTTCGCTTCACCATCCGCCTACAGCGCCCACTGAGAGACCTAAGCCTGCACACACACACACACACACACACACACACACACACTCCCGTGTCAGCTACTCACAGACACACCAGCCAGTTGACCTCCAGGTGTTGAAGCCCAGACCGACTCCTTCCCAGCCTCAGACCCACAGATCGCTGCCTCCTGCACGAAGGGAGGTGTTCCTGCCATCAGGTTGGTTATATAGCCATCCCACGCCATGGTTCTACAGCACTGATGAATATAGACACTATAGAGACAGGGGAGGGAAAGGGGAGATGTGGAGGAGAGGGAGGGGAGAAGATAGAAGTTTTAACAAACAGGAACCAACATATTGAGCGTTCAACATTCCGAGGCCACTGCATTAAATCACGAAGCTCTGCACCAGAATGTCAAAGTAGTATGTAACGCAAGTCCTACAGTGATCCAGAATAAAGGTGTGTGTCGTGGTTAACGTTACCTGAGCGGCTCAAGACGCGGAGACCTTGGAGTGAAAACGGAGGAAGAGCAGGCGCGCGGTTATATATGCCGTGTCGCGCCCACCCCTCGGGACTTCCTTGTTCAGTAACGGAGACGTCGGGCTGCGTTCAGTTCACTCAAAGTTCCGTTCAGTAACGAAGCGTAGAATACTGATCGACACGTTTTCTCCCAAAACAGTTATCAACATTCTCATAGGTCCTTACAACAGCAACCTGTGCCCTTCAGTCCACCGTAATTAAATGTAACGATTTCAACTGGTCATTCAGGATAGCACCATTAACTTTCAATTTAAACATTAAACACCCTTTTGTCCTGAAGATGCCCAAATATCGCACGATGATTCACATAGGACGCCATAGAGCCCCACAGTGGAGGTGTCATAATACCCATAAAACCTAGCGGTCAAACAGGGAAATGGTTCCAATACTTTTTCTACCATTCATTTTTCCCCAAAGGGGATTTCAGAAACACTTCCAATAAGGACTGTGTTTGATGTCGGCTTACACTGGTGTTACGTTTTTTAAACTTTCTAAATCTCTCTCAGACAAGGTGACTTTTATCAATATATTTGTCTTTATTTACCCTCAGATTCGAAAATGCTAATTAGCATTAAAGTATCACGTAAAACTACAAATCCCTGCAAGCTCGTGCACGTCATCTCTAGCAGACACCTTTTCTAACAGGTATTGTGTCAATGTAAAACGTGCACAAGACAGGTCACAGATTTGTCAATTTAAAGAAATGTAACCAATTTATTAATGACTACATTTAGTTAACATTAGATAGTTAATCCAGAGATTTACCTTTGCCTGGATTCGGCAGTCTAGTCCAGATCATCATGGTATTTGTAGTTCTTCATGATAGCCACATTAGCAGTTAATTATCATTCAATTTTGGGGGGTAAATACAGGCAAGTCACCTTGTCCGAGAGAGATCGGTTATCAAAACATCACTCCAGGGTAAACCTACATGAAACACAGTCCTTATTATAAGTGTTTCTGAAATCCCCTTTGGGTAAAAATGAATGGTGCAAAAAGTACTGGAACCATTTCCCTGTTTGACCGCTAGTTTTTATGGGTATTATGACACCTCCATTATGACTCATACTGTGGTACTCTATAAAACCACTCCACTCCCGGTTCAAAGGAGAGGGACACGATAAAGACAAGAGAGAAAGAAGATCCCTGCCATTCTCTGGAGGAAGTCTCTTATCCCTGCCATTCTCTGGAGGAAGTCTCTTATCCCTGCCATTCTCTGGAGGAAGTCTCTTATCCCTGCCATTCTCTGGAGGAAGTCTCTTATCCCTGCCATTCTCTGGAGGAAGTCTCTTATCCCTGCCATTCTCTGGAGGAAGTCTCTTATCCCTGCCATTCTCTGGAGGAAGTCTCTTATCCCTGCCATTCTCTGGAGGAAGTCTCTTATCCCTGCCATTCTCTGGAGGAAGTCTCTTAACTTAGAATATGTGGACAACTACAAATACCTCGGTGTCTGGTTAGACTGTAAACTCTCCTTCCAGACTCACATTAAGCATCTCCAATCCAAAATTAAATCTAGAATCGGCTTCCTATTTCGCAACAAAGCCTTCTTCACTCACGCTGCCAAACATACCCTCGTAAAACTGACCATCCTACCGATCCTTGACTTCGGCGATGTCATTTACAAAATAGCCTCCAACACCCTACTCAATAAATTGGATGCAGTCTATCACAGTGCCATCCGTTTTGTCACCAAAGCCCCATATACTACCCACCACTGCGACCTGTACGCTCTCGTTGGCTGGCCCTCGCTACATATTCGTCGCCAAACTCACTGGCTCCAGGTCATCTATAAGTCTACTAGGTAAAGCCCCTCCTTATCTCAGCTCACTGGTCACCATAGCAACACCCACCCATAGCACGCGCTCCAGCAGGTATATCTCTCTGGTCATCCCCAAAGCCAACACTTCCTTTGGCCGCCTTTCCTTCCAGTTCTCTGCTGCCAGTGACTGGAACGAATTGCAAAAATCACTGAAGCTGGAGTCTTAAATCTCCCTCACTAACTTCAAGCATCGGCTGTCAGAGCAGCTTACTGATCACTGTACCTGTACACAGCCCATCTGTAAATAGCACACCCAACTACCTCATCCCCATATTATTATTTATCCTCTTGCTTTTTTGCACACAGTATTTCTACTTGCACATCATCATCTGCACATCTATCACTCCAGTGTTTAATTGCTAAATTGTAATTATTTCGCCTCTATGGCCTATTTATTGTCTTACCTCCCTAATCTTCTACATTTGCACACACTGTATATAGATTATTCTATTGTGTAATTGACTGTACGTTTGTCTATCTCATTGGCCAGGTCGCAGTTGTAAATGAGAACTTGTTCTCCACTGGCCTACCTGGTGAAATAAAGGTGAAATAAATGTTTAAAAAATAATGTAACTAGGCAAGTCAGTTAAGAACAAATTCTTATTTACAATGACGGCCTATACCCCGGCCAAACCCGGACGACGCTGGGCCAATTGTGCGCCGCCCTATGGGACTCCCGATCACGGCCGGATGTGATACAGCCTGGTACATTCCACAGTCCTACACTCCTCTGGGATTCTCAGACCTGTCCCAGCAGAACTCACTGTGTGTGTGTGTGTGTGTGTGTGTGTGTGTGTGTGTGTGTGTGTGTGTGTGTGTGTGTGTGTGTGTGTGTGTGTGTGTGTGTGTGTGTGTGTGTGTGTGTGTGTGTGTGTGTGTGTGTGTGTGTGTGTGTGTGTGTGTTTAATAGCTCCTTTCAGACGTGTTAGTGCAAGTCTAATCACACACACACACACACACACACGTTCTCTGGACTGTCTCTCCTCCATCTCTCTTTCTCTCCATCTCTCTTTCTCTCCATCTCTCTCTCCTCCATCTCTCTTTCTCTCCATCTCTCTCTCCTCCATCTCTCTTTCTCTCCATCTCTCTCTCCTCCATCTCTCTCTCCTCCATCTCTCTTTCTCTCCATCTCTCTCTCCTCCATCTCTCTTTCTCTCCATCTCTCTCTCCTCCATCTCTCTCTCCTCCATCTCTCTTTCTCTCCATCTCTCTCTCCTCCAGCTCTCTCTCCTCCATCTCTCTTTCTCTCCATCTCTCTTTCTCTCTCCTCCTCTTACATCATCGACACACTGAGAGACAGTGAGGGAGAACACACTGAGACTACTGTGGACACATTCACCTGAAATTGTTCTAAGATTACACATAGACTAGCCAGTGCTGGCCTGAACTATGGTGAATAATGAGAAGTTGATCAATGAACACACATTCACTTCCTGTAGCTAACAGTAAACTGGCTTCCTGACTCAGTTAGAGAGAATGAAGATGAGAGAGGAGAGGATGTGGTCACGCACACACACACACACACCCTTTAACTAGGAGAGTTGTTACCCTCTTCTAACCACAGTTAGAAGTGTTAGTCTGCTAAATTGTAATAACTTCGCTACAATGGCCTATTTATTGCCTTACATCCTCACGCCATTTGCACACATATGTATATAGACTTTCTTTTTTTTCTATTGTGTAATTGATTGTACGATTGCTTATCCCATGTGTAACTCTGTGTTGTAGTCTGTGTCACACTGCTTTGCTTTATCTTGGCCAGGTCGCAGTTGTAAATGAGAACTTGTTCTGAACTGGCCGACCTGGTTAAATAAAGTTTTTTTAGTTTTTTTAAATAGCTGTCTTTCTGGCAGTGTCTGATTGGTCAGCTGGCTACTTAGAGAGAGAGAGAGAGAGAGACAGAAATACAATCTTGATTAACTCACATTTCTACTGGGTGAAATAATATAGTGAATCATCACAGCAGCAAGATGTGTGACCTGTTGCCACAAGAAAAGGTCAACCAGTGAAGAACAATCACCATTGTAAATACAACCCATATTTATGTTCATTTATTTTCCCTTTTGTACTTTAACTATTTGTACATCGTTACAATCGTGAGTGTAATGTTTATGGTTCATTTTTATTATTTATTACACTTCTGTTTATTATCTATTTCACTTGCTTTGGCAATGTTAATATATGTTTCCCATGCCAATAAAGCTCTTTGAATTGAATTGAGAGACAGAGACGTATGGGTGCTGCAGCACCCCCTGGTGGTGAGATGGTAAAACTGCAGAGGCGGCCAGGACTGAGCACCAAGGAGAGATCACCTCGAATGAACCAATGTGCAGAGTTAATGGGTCAGGGCACTGAGAGATGACAGCCAAGGTTTGAATGAAAATACAGTTTAATTAAATAAATGATACATAGACAATACAAGTTTAAAACACGTAATATACTAATATAACTTGTAACATTGATAAAACAAACATAAAATAATAAAATTAAAATAAATATTTTCTGAAGAAAATATCTCAGAAAACAACCGGCCCTCCTCTCTGTGAATTAATTACAATTTTTTTTTGTGTCAAATCGCCAGTTGGCAACCCATCCCTCTCCCTCTCCCTCTCCCCCCCCCCCCCCCCCCCCCCCTCGCTCCCTCTCTCTCCCCCCTCTCTCTCTGTCTCTCCCCCTATCTCTCCCTCTCTCTGTCTCTCCCCCCCTCTCTCGCTCTCTCCCTGTCTTTCCAGAAACTATATTATGGGATTGAGTTTTGGGCTGTTCTAGGTGTCGGGACTTTCATTAATCTGATGATCATTAATCTGATGACTGTTATTGATTTAATCCACTAACTAGGTTTAATTGTTACCTGACTATTTTAATCATGTAACAATTAACTCATTAGGGGGTTTGGGGCACCACGGAAGAAGTTCTTTAGAAGATATGAGTTATATATTGATAACAGTCACGTATTAATCATTACCAGTCTCATTCTGAAGTCGTAAACCTTCTTGGATCTGATTATTCAGAACAACACAAATTGGTTTAATTATTTATTTACTAACTAAGTAATAACACAGAATGCACGTACACGAGACAAAAGTCCCTAGTGGACTGACAAGATATGATGGCTTGTCACATCATAGATGGGAAGGGGGAAAGAGAGACAGAGATAAATGGACAAAGAGAATACTTATCATACATTTGGTAACTACGCTCACAGTAACCATTTACTTTGTACATGAACCCCCTCCTGTTTTTGAATAATGGCAACTCTTAACCCTAACTCTTAGGCCCCAGAGAGAGAGCTATGCTGCTGGCATGCTTTGACACCAACCCTAACTCTTAGGGCCCAGAGAGAGCTATGCTGCTAGCATGCTATGACACCAACCCTAACTCTTAGGCCCCAGAGAGAGCTATGCTGCTAGCATGCCATGACACCAACCCTAACTCTTAGGCCCCAGAGAGAGCTATGCTGCTAGCATGCTATGACACCAACCCTAACTCTTAGGCCCCAGAGAGAGAGCTATGCTGCTAGCATGCTATGACACCAACCCTAACTCTTAGGCCCCAGAGAGAGCTATGCTGCTAGCATGCTATGACACCAACCCTAACTCTTAAGCCCCAGAGAGAGAGAGCTATGCTGCTAGCATGCTATGACACCAACCCTAACTCTTAGGACCTAGCGAGAGAGAGAGAGAGAGAGAGAGAAAGAGCTATGCTGCTGGCATGCTATGACACCAACCCTAACTCTTAGGCCCCAGAGAGAGAGAGCTATGCTGCTAGCATGCTATGACACGAACCCTAACTCTTAGGACCTAGCGAGAGCGAGAGAGAGAAAGAGCTATGCTGCTGGCATGCTATGACACCAACCCTAACTGTACATGAAAGTTACAGCGAGAGCGAGAGAGAGAGAGAGCTATGCTGCTAGCATGCTATGACACCAACCCTAACTCTTAGGCCCCAGAGAGAGAGCTATGCTGCTAGCATGCTATGATACCAACACTAACTCTTAGGCCCCAGAGAGAGAGCTATGCTGCTAGCATGCTATGACACCAACCCTAACTCTTAGGTCCCAGAGAGAGAGCTATGCTGCTAGCATGCTATGACATCAACCCTAACTCTTAGGCCCAAGAGAGAGAGCTATGCTGCTAGCATGCTATGACACCAACCCTAACTCTTAGGCCCCAGAGAGAGAGCTATGCTGCTAGCATGCTATGACATCAACCCTAACTCTTAGGCCCCAGCGAGAGAGCTATGCTGCTAGCATGCTATGACACCAACCCTGACTCTTAGGCCCCAGAGAGAGAGAGCTATGCTGCTAACATGCTATGACACCAACCCTAACTCTTAGGCCCCAGAGAGAGAGCTATGCTGCTAACATGCTATGACACCAACCCTAACTCTTAGGCCCCAGAGAGAGCTATGCTGCTAGCATGCCATGACACCAACCCTAACTCTTAGGCCCCAGAGAGAGCTATGCTGCTAGCATGTTATGACACCAACCCTAACTCTTAGGCCCCAGAGAGAGCTATGCTGCTAGCATGCTATGACACCAACCCTAACTCTTAGGCCCCAGAGAGAGAGCTATGCTGCTAGCATGCTATGACACCAACCCTAACTCTTAGGCCCCAGAGAGAGAGCTATGCTGCTAGCATGCTATGACACCAACCCTAACTCTTAAGCCCCAGAGAGAGAGAGCTATGCTGCTAGCATGCTATGACACCAACCCTAACTCTTAGGACCTAGCGAGAGAGAGAGAGAGAGAAAGAGCTATGCTGCTGGCATGCTATGACACCAACCCTAACTCTTAGGCCCCAGAGAGAGAGAGCTATGCTGCTAGCATGCTATGACACGAACCCTAACTCTTAGGACCTAGCGAGAGCGAGAGAGAGAAAGAGCTATGCTGCTGGCATGCTATGACACCAACCCTAACTGTACATGAAAGTTACAGCGAGAGCGAGAGAGAGAGAGAGCTATGCTGCTAGCATGCTATGACACCAACCCTAACTCTTAGGCCCCAGAGAGAGAGCTATGCTGCTAGCATGCTATGATACCAACACTAACTCTTAGGCCCCAGAGAGAGAGCTATGCTGCTAGCATGCTATGACACCAACCCTAACTCTTAGGCCCCAGAGAGAGAGCTATGCTGCTAGCATGCTATGACATCAACCCTAACTCTTAGGCCCCAGAGAGAGAGCTATGCTGCTAGCATGCTATGACACCAACCCTAACTCTTAGGCCCCAGAGAGAGAGCTATGCTGCTAGCATGCTATGACATCAACCCTAACTCTTAGGCCCCAGCGAGAGAGCTATGCTGCTAGCATGCTATGACACCAACCCTGACTCTTAGGCCCCAGAGAGAGAGAGCTATGCTGCTAACATGCTATGACACCAACCCTAACTCTTAGGCCCCAGAGAGAGAGCTATGCTGCTAACATGCTATGACACCAACCCTAACTCTTAGGCCCCAGAGAGAGAGCTATGCTGCTAGCATGCTATGACACCAACCCTAACTCTTAGGCCCCAGCGAGAGAGCTATGCTGCTAGCATGCTATGACACCAACCCTGACTCTTAGGCCCCAGAGAGAGAGAGCTATGCTGCTAACATGCTATGACACCAACCCTAACTCTTAGGCCCCAGCGAGAGAGCTATGCTGCTAGCATGCTATGACACCAACCCTAACTCTTAGGCCCCAGCGAGAGAGCTATGCTGCTAGCATGCTATGACACCAACCCTAACTCTTAGGCCCCAGCGAGAGAGCTATGCTGCTAGCATGCTATGACATCAACCCTAACTCTTAGGCCCCAGCGAGAGAGCTATGCTGCTAGCATGCTATGACATCAACCCTAACTCTTAGGCCCCAGCGAGAGAGCTATGCTGCTAGCATGCTATGACATCAACCCTAACTCTTAGGCCCCAGCGAGAGAGCTATGCTGCTAGCATGCTATGACACCAACCCTAACTCTTAGGCCCCAGAGAGAGAGAGCTATGCTGCTAGCATGCTATGACACCAACCCTAACTCTTAGGCCCCAGCGAGAGAGCTATGCTGCTAGCATGCTATGACACCAACCCTAACTCTTAGGCCCCAGCGAGAGAGCTATGCTGCTAGCATGCTATGACACCAACCCTAACTCTTAGGCCCCAGCGAGAGAGCTATGCTGCTAGCATGCTATGACATCAACCCTAACTCTTAGGCCCCAGCGAGAGAGCTATGCTGCTAGCATGCTATGACATCAACCCTAACTCTTAGGCCCCAGCGAGAGAGCTATGCTGCTAGCATGCTATGACACCAACCCTAACTCTTAGGCCCCAGCGAGAGAGCTATGCTGCTAGCATGCTATGACACCAACCCTAACTCTTAGGCCCCAGCGAGAGAGCTATGCTGCTAGCATGCTATGACATCAACCCTAACTCTTAGGCCCCAGCGAGAGAGCTATGCTGCTAGCATGCTATGACATCAACCCTAACTCTTAGGCCCCAGCGAGAGAGCTATGCTGCTAGCATGCTATGACACCAACCCTAACTCTTAGGCCCCAGCGAGAGAGCTATGCTGCTAGCATGCTATGACATCAACCCTAACTCTTAGGCCCCAGCGAGAGAGCTATGCTGCTAGCATGCTATGACATCAACCCTAACTCTTAGGCCCCAGCGAGAGAGCTATGCTGCTAGCATGCTATGACACCAACCCTAACTCTTAGGCCCCAGAGAGAGAGAGCTATGCTGCTAGCATGCTATGACACCAACCCTAACTCTTAGGCCCCAGAGAGAGAGAGCTATGCTGCTAGCATGCTATGACACCAACCCTAACTCTTAGGCCCCAGAGAGAGAGAGCTATGCTGCTAGCATGCTATGACACCAACCCTAACTCTTAGGCCCCAGCGAGAGAGCTATGCTGCTAGCATGGTACGACACCAACCCTAACTCTTAGGCCCCAGAGAGAGAGAGCTATGCTGCTAGCATGCTATGACACCAACCCTAACTCTTAGGCCCCAGAGAGAGAGAGCTATGCTGCTAGCATGCTATGACACCAACCCTAACTCTTAGGCCCCAGAGAGAGAGCTATGCTGCTAGCATGCTATGACACCAACCCTAACTCTTAGGCCCCAGAGAGAGAGAGCTATGCTGCTAGCATGCTATGACACCAACCCTAACTCTTAGGCCCCAGAGAGAGAGCTATGCTGCTAGCATGCTATGACACCAACCCTAACTCTTAGGCCCCAGAGAGAGAGAGCTATGCTGCTAGCATGCTATGACACCAACCCTAACTCTTAGGCCCCAGAGAGAGAGAGCTATGCTGCTAGCATGCTATGACACCAACCCTAACTCTTAGGCCCCAGAGAGAGAGAGCTATGCTGCTAGCATGCTATGACACCAACCCTAACTCTTAGGCCCCAGAGAGAGAGCTATGCTGCTAGCATGCTATGACACCAACCCTAACTCTTAGGCCCCAGAGAGAGAGAGCTATGCTGCTAGCATGCTATGACACCAACCCTAACTCTTAGGCCCCAGAGAGAGAGCTATGCTGCTAGCATGCTATGACACCAACCCTAACTCTTAGGCCCCAGAGAGAGAGAGCTATGCTGCTAGCATGCTATGACACCAACCCTAACTCTTAGGCCCCAGAGAGAGAGCTATGCTGCTAGCATGCTATGACACCAACCCTAACTCTTAGGCCCCAGAGAGAGAGAGCTATGCTGCTAGCATGCTATGACACCAACCCTAACTCTTAGGCCCCAGAGAGAGAGAGCTATGCTGCTAGCATGCTATGACACCAACCCTAACTCTTAGGCCCCAGAGAGAGAGAGCTATGCTGCTAGCATGCTATGACACCAACCCTAACTCTTAGGCCCCAGAGAGAGAGCTATGCTGCTAGCATGCTATGACACCAACCCTAACTCTTAGGCCCCAGAGAGAGAGAGCTATGCTGCTAGCATGCTATGACACCAACCCTAACTCTTAGGCCCCAGAGAGAGAGCTATGCTGCTAGCATGCTATGACACCAACCCTAACTCTTAGGCCCCAGAGAGAGAGAGCTATGCTGCTAGCATGCTATGACACCAACCCTAACTCTTAGGCCCCAGAGAGAGAGCTATGCTGCTAGCATGCTATGACACCAACCCTAACTCTTAGGCCCCAGAGAGAGAGAGCTATGCTGCTAGCATGCTATGACACCAACCCTAACTCTTAGGCCCCAGAGAGAGAGAGCTATGCTGCTAGCATGCTATGACATCAACCCTAACTCTTAGGCCCCAGAGAGAGAGAGCTATGCTGCTAGCATGGTATGACACCAACCCTAACTCTTAGGCCCCAGAGAGAGAGCTATGCTGCTAGCATGCTATGACACCAACCCTAACTCTTAGGCCCCAGAGAGAGAGAGCTATGCTGCTAGCATGCTATGACACCAACCCTAACTCTTAGGCCCCAGAGAGAGAGAGCTATGCTGCTAGCATGGTATGACACCAACCCTAACTCTTAGGCCCCAGAGAGAGAGCTATGCTGCTAGCATGCTATGACACCAACCCTAACTCTTAGGCCCCAGAGAGAGAGAGCTATGCTGCTAGCATGCTATGACACCAACCCTAACTCTTAGGCCCCAGAGAGAGAGAGCTATGCTGCTAGCATGCTATGACACCAACCCTAACTCTTAGGCCCCAGAGAGAGAGAGCTATGCTGCTAGCATGGTATGACACCAACCCTAACTCTTAGGCCCCAGAGAGAGAGCTATGCTGCTAGCATGCTATGACACCAACCCTAACTCTTAGGCCCCAGAGAGAGAGAGCTATGCTGCTAGCATGCTATGACACCAACCCTAACTCTTAGGCCCCAGAGAGAGAGCTATGCTGCTAGCATGCTATGACACCAACCCTAACTCTTAGGCCCCAGAGAGAGAGCTATGCTGCTAGCATGCTATGACACCAACCCTAACTCTTAGGCCCCAGAGAGAGAGAGCTATGCTGCTAGCATGCTATGACACCAACCCTAACTCTTAGGCCCCAGAGAGAGAGCTATGCTGCTAGCATGCTATGACACCAACCCTAACTCTTAGGCCCCAGAGAGAGAGCTATGCTGCTAGCATGCTATGACACCAACCCTAACTCTTAGGCCCCAGAGAGAGAGCTATGCTGCTAGCATGCTATGACACCAACCCTAACTCTTAGGCCCCAGAGAGAGAGCTATGCTGCTAGCATGCTATGACACCAACCCTAACTCTTAGGCCCCAGAGAGAGAGAGCTATGCTGCTAGCATGCTATGACACCAACCCTAACTCTTAGGCCCCAGAGAGAGAGCTATGCTGCTAGCATGCTATGACACCAACCCTAACTCTTAGGCCCCAGAGAGAGAGCTATGCTGCTAGCATGCTATGACACCAACCCTAACTCTTAGGCCCCAGAGAGAGAGAGCTATGCTGCTAGCATGCTATGACACCAACCCTAACTCTTAGGCCCCAGAGAGAGAGCTATGCTGCTAGCATGCTATGACACCAACCCTAACTCTTAGGCCCCAGAGAGAGAGAGCTATGCTGCTAGCATGCTATGACACCAACCCTAACTCTTAGGCCCCAGAGAGAGAGCTATGCTGCTAGCATGCTATGACACCAACCCTAACTCTTAGGCCCCAGAGAGAGAGCTATGCTGCTAGCATGCTATGACACCAACCCTAACTCTTAGGCCCCAGAGAGAGAGCTATGCTGCTAGCATGCTATGACACCAACCCTAACTCTTAGGCCACAGAGAGAGAGCTATGCTGCTAGCATGCTATGACACCAACCCTAACTCTTAGGCCCCAGAGAGAGAGCTATGCTGCTAGCATGCTATGACACCAACCCTAACTCTTAGGCCCCAGAGAGAGAGCTATGCTGCTAGCATGCTATGACACCAACCCTAACTCTTAGGCCCCAGAGAGAGAGCTATGCTGCTAGCATGCTATGACACCAACCCTAACTCTTAGGCCCCAGAGAGAGAGCTATGCTGCTAGCATGCTATGACACCAACCCTAACTCTTAGGCCCCAGAGAGAGAGAGCTATGCTGCTAGCATGCTATGACACCAACCCTAACTCTTAGGCCCCAGAGAGAGAGCTATGCTGCTAGCATGCTATGACACCAACCCTAACTCTTAGGCCCCAGAGAGAGAGCTATGCTGCTAGCATGCTATGACACCAACCCTAACTCTTAGGCCCCAGAGAGAGAGAGCTATGCTGCTAGCATGCTATGACACCAACCCTAACTCTTAGGCCCCAGAGAGAGAGCTATGCTGCTAGCATGCTATGACACCAACCCTAACTCTTAGGCCCCAGAGAGAGAGAGCTATGCTGCTAGCATGCTATGACACCAACCCTAACTCTTAGGCCCCAGAGAGAGAGAGCTATGCTGCTAGCATGCTATGACACCAACCCTAACTCTTAGGCCCCAGAGAGAGAGAGCTATGCTGCTAGCATGCTATGACACCAACCCTAACTCTTAGGCCCCAGAGAGAGAGAGCTATGCTGCTAGCATGCTATGACACCAACCCTAACTCTTAGGCCCCAGAGAGAGAGAGCTATGCTGCTAGCATGCTATGACACCAACCCTAACTCTTAGGCCCCAGCGAGAGAGCTATGCTGCTAGCATGGTACGACACCAACCCTAACTCTTAGGCCCCAGAGAGAGAGAGCTATGCTGCTAGCATGCTATGACACCAACCCTAACTCTTAGGCCCCAGAGAGAGAGCTATGCTGCTAGCATGCTATGACACCAACCCTAACTCTTAGGCCCCAGAGAGAGAGAGCTATGCTGCTAGCATGCTATGACACCAACCCTAACTCTTAGGCCCCAGAGAGAGAGCTATGCTGCTAGCATGCTATGACACCAACCCTAACTCTTAGGCCCCAGAGAGAGAGCTATGCTGCTAGCATGCTATGACACCAACCCTAACTCTTAGGCCCCAGAGAGAGAGCTATGCTGCTAGCATGCTATGACACCAACCCTAACTCTTAGGCCCCAGAGAGAGAGCTATGCTGCTAGCATGCTATGACACCAACCCTAACTCTTAGGCCCCAGAGAGAGAGCTATGCTGCTAGCATGCTATGACACCAACCCTAACTCTTAGGCCCCAGAGAGAGAGAGCTATGCTGCTAGCATGCTATGACACCAACCCTAACTCTTAGGCCCCAGAGAGAGAGCTATGCTGCTAGCATGCTATGACACCAACCCTAACTCTTAGGCCCCAGAGAGAGAGCTATGCTGCTAGCATGCTATGACACCAACCCTAACTCTTAGGCCCCAGAGAGAGAGAGCTATGCTGCTAGCATGCTATGACACCAACCCTAACTCTTAGGCCCCAGAGAGAGAGCTATGCTGCTAGCATGCTATGACACCAACCCTAACTCTTAGGCCCCAGAGAGAGAGAGCTATGCTGCTAGCATGCTATGACACCAACCCTAACTCTTAGGCCCCAGAGAGAGAGCTATGCTGCTAGCATGCTATGACACCAACCCTAACTCTTAGGCCCCAGAGAGAGAGCTATGCTGCTAGCATGCTATGACACCAACCCTAACTCTTAGGCCCCAGAGAGAGAGCTATGCTGCTAGCATGCTATGACACCAACCCTAACTCTTAGGCCACAGAGAGAGAGCTATGCTGCTAGCATGCTATGACACCAACCCTAACTCTTAGGCCCCAGAGAGAGAGCTATGCTGCTAGCATGCTATGACACCAACCCTAACTCTTAGGCCCCAGAGAGAGAGCTATGCTGCTAGCATGCTATGACACCAACCCTAACTCTTAGGCCCCAGAGAGAGAGCTATGCTGCTAGCATGCTATGACACCAACCCTAACTCTTAGGCCCCAGAGAGAGAGCTATGCTGCTAGCATGCTATGACACCAACCCTAACTCTTAGGCCCCAGAGAGAGAGCTATGCTGCTAGCATGCTATGACACCAACCCTAACTCTTAGGCCCCAGAGAGAGAGAGCTATGCTGCTAGCATGCTATGACACCAACCCTAACTCTTAGGCCCCAGAGAGAGAGCTATGCTGCTAGCATGCTATGACACCAACCCTAACTCTTAGGCCCCAGAGAGAGAGCTATGCTGCTAGCATGCTATGACACCAACCCTAACTCTTAGGCCCCAGAGAGAGAGAGCTATGCTGCTAGCATGCTATGACACCAACCCTAACTCTTAGGCCCCAGAGAGAGAGCTATGCTGCTAGCATGCTATGACACCAACCCTAACTCTTAGGCCCCAGAGAGAGAGAGCTATGCTGCTAGCATGCTATGACACCAACCCTAACTCTTAGGCCCCAGAGAGAGAGAGCTATGCTGCTAGCATGCTATGACACCAACCCTAACTCTTAGGCCCCAGAGAGAGAGAGCTATGCTGCTAGCATGCTATGACACCAACCCTAACTCTTAGGCCCCAGAGAGAGAGAGCTATGCTGCTAGCATGCTATGACACCAACCCTAACTCTTAGGCCCCAGAGAGAGAGAGCTATGCTGCTAGCATGCTATGACACCAACCCTAACTCTTAGGCCCCAGCGAGAGAGCTATGCTGCTAGCATGGTACGACACCAACCCTAACTCTTAGGCCCCAGAGAGAGAGAGCTATGCTGCTAGCATGCTATGACACCAACCCTAACTCTTAGGCCCCAGAGAGAGAGCTATGCTGCTAGCATGCTATGACACCAACCCTAACTCTTAGGCCCCAGAGAGAGAGAGCTATGCTGCTAGCATGCTATGACACCAACCCTAACTCTTAGGCCCCAGAGAGAGAGCTATGCTGCTAGCATGCTATGACACCAACCCTAACTCTTAGGCCCCAGAGAGAGAGCTATGCTGCTAGCATGCTATGACACCAACCCTAACTCTTAGGCCCCAGAGAGAGAGCTATGCTGCTAGCATGCTATGACACCAACCCTAACTCTTAGGCCCCAGAGAGAGAGCTATGCTGCTAGCATGCTATGACACCAACCCTAACTCTTAGGCCCCAGAGAGAGCGCTATGCTGCTAGCATGCTATGACACCAACCCTAACTCTTAGGCCCCAGAGAGAGAGCTATGCTGCTAGCATGCTATGACACCAACCCTAACTCTTAGGCCCCAGAGAGAGAGCTATGCTGCTAGCATGCTATGACACCAACCCTAACTCTTAGGCCCCAGAGAGAGAGCTATGCTGCTAGCATGCTATGACACCAACCCTAACTCTTAGGCCCCAGAGAGAGAGCTATGCTGCTAGCATGCTATGACACCAACCCTAACTCTTAGGCCCCAGAGAGAGAGAGCTATGCTGCTAGCATGCTATGACACCAACCCTAACTCTTAGGCCCCAGAGAGAGAGCTATGCTGCTAGCATGCTATGACACCAACCCTAACTCTTAGGCCCCAGAGAGAGAGCTATGCTGCTAGCATGCTATGACACCAACCCTAACTCTTAGGCCCCAGAGAGAGAGAGCTATGCTGCTAGCATGCTATGACACCAACCCTAACTCTTAGGCCCCAGAGAGAGAGAGCTATGCTGCTAGCATGCTATGACACCAACCCTAACTCTTAGGCCCCAGAGAGAGAGAGCTATGCTGCTAGCATGCTATGACACCAACCCTAACTCTTAGGCCCCAGAGAGAGAGAGCTATGCTGCTAGCATGCTATGACACCAACCCTAACTCTTAGGCCCCAGAGAGAGAGCTATGCTGCTAGCATGCTATGACACCAACCCTAACTCTTAGGCCCCAGAGAGAGAGCTATGCTGCTAGCATGCTATGACACCAACCCTAACTCTTAGGCCCCAGAGAGAGAGCTATGCTGCTAGCATGCTATGACACCAACCCTAACTCTTAGGCCCCAGAGAGAGAGCTATGCTGCTAGCATGCTATGACACCAACCCTAACTCTTAGGCCCCAGAGAGAGAGCTATGCTGCTAGCATGCTATGACACCAACCCTAACTCTTAGGCCCCAGAGAGAGAGAGCTATGCTGCTAGCATGCTATGACACCAACCCTAACTCTTAGGCCCCAGAGAGAGAGCTATGCTGCTAGCATGCTATGACACCAACCCTAACTCTTAGGCCCCAGAGAGAGAGCTATGCTGCTAGCATGCTATGACACCAACCCTAACTCTTAGGCCCCAGAGAGAGAGAGCTATGCTGCTAGCATGCTATGACACCAACCCTAACTCTTAGGCCCCAGAGAGAGAGAGCTATGCTGCTAGCATGCTATGACACCAACCCTAACTCTTAGGCCCCAGAGAGAGAGAGCTATGCTGCTAGCATGCTATGACACCAACCCTAACTCTTAGGCCCCAGAGAGAGAGAGCTATGCTGCTAGCATGCTATGACACCAACCCTAACTCTTAGGCCCCAGAGAGAGAGAGCTATGCTGCTAGCATGCTATGACACCAACCCTAACTCTTAGGCCCCAGAGAGAGAGAGCTATGCTGCTAGCATGCTATGACACCAACCCTAACTCTTAGGCCCCAGAGAGAGAGAGCTATGCTGCTAGCATGCTATGACACCAACCCTAACTCTTAGGCCCCAGAGAGAGAGCTATGCTGCTAGCATGCTATGACACCAACCCTAACTCTTAGGCCCCAGAGAGAGAGCTATGCTGCTAGCATGCTATGACACCAACCCTAACTCTTAGGCCCCAGAGAGAGAGAGCTATGCTGCTAGCATGCTATGACACCAACCCTAACTCTTAGGCCCCAGAGAGAGAGAGCTATGCTGCCAGCATGCTATGACACCAACCCTAACTCTTAGGCCCCAGAGAGAGAGAGCTATGCTGCTAGCATGCTATGACACCAACCCTAACTCTTAGGCCCCAGAGAGAGAGAGCTATGCTGCTAGCATGCTATGACACCAACCCTAACTCTTAGGACCCAGAGAGAGAGAGCTATGCTGCTAGCATGCTATGACACCAACCCTAACTCTTAGGACCCAGAGAGAGAGCTATGCTGCTAGCATGCTATGACACCAACATGCATTTATTTATTTATTTTTATAGGGGTGGATCAGCTTAATATTGCGGAAAGAATGTTGTTTCCAATGTAATTGTCTGCATCATTTCCAATCCCCCATATTTTTTTGGGTAAATATATATATCCATTCACGTATGCATACATATACACATATATACATACACATACCTACATAGACATACATACTTTTTTTTAAAGAGTATACCTTTATTATTATTCCCTGCAAACCCTACCACCGATCCCCCAATTGGAGTAAACTGATAAACATTTCTGTTTTTACCTTCAATTTATACATCTTATACACATTTACAGACACAGTCTACTTTATAATAGTTCTCTCTTGTTTGTTCTTAGTCCTTCCTCTATTTCTGTTGTCCATCCAGTTTGATTTCCACTTGTAACTGTGCTATTTCACAATAGCTCCGCACCTATACACATTTCACAGATCCCATATGCCCTACATTGTTTATCTTGTTATTAGTCCCACCCTTAAGCTCCACTCAACCTTTCCCATCTATCTTCCAACATCATCCATTTCGGATTTTTATTTGCCATATATTTTTCAGCTGTGCTGTGATGCTTCACAAAAGATTTGAATCTTCCTATTCTCATAGCTTCCACGGATTGTAAATTAAAAATAAACATTTTTGCTAAAATAATTATTATATTATTGATTGATTGACTATGGCTTTTCAAATCCCCCAGTATTGCTATCTGTAGCGTTAGTTCTACGCAAATGTTGCAATTCTTCAACCATTCCTGGACCTGTGACCAAAAACGAGCTACATGCGGACAATACCAAAATAAATGGTCTAATGACTCTGCCTCCTCACAGCAGAATCTACAGAGCTGAGAAGATTGTATCCCCCATATATATAACATTCTATTAGTTGCAAGAATTTTGTACAATAATTTTAATTGAAAAATTCGAAGTTTTGAATCCGGCGTTGTTTTGCGTATCAATTCATAAACCATGTGCCATGGAATGGGTACATCGAAAATCTCTTCCCAACTATTTTGCAATTTATATGGCACAGCTGTAAGTTTTTTGGTCCTTAAATGAAATTGGTATATGTTTTTATTCATCACACTTTTCTTTAACCATTTATGTTCTTTAATATAAGGCCGACATACAAGTTCCTTACTTTTATCCCCTTCCACCTGCCTCTTCCATTTTTGTGGTAATGCTGCAATTAATTGGTTGTAATTTTGGGTAGAGCAGACATTTCCATATGTCTGTGTTAGCTGCATGTGTGACATTACTCCACCAGTCCTATTTATGATATCATTCACAAAAATTATACCTTTTTTAAAAATTTCTTCGATAAATACAGTTTTTTTATCAATTACTATATTTGAATTTAACCACAAGATTTGTTGTACTATTTGTTCCGTCCTTTCAGGTGGATTAAACTGAAATTGCAACCAACTTTCTAAGGCTTGTTTAAAAAATAAAGATATTTTGGAGATTATTTCCTTTTCAAGCAACCGAAAGTGAGCTGAGTGAGTGAGGTGTAATCTGAATAAAGGGAAAAAGGCCCTTCTTGAACATAGGATGAGACATTCGTACCAATCTACTAGAGAACCAGTTTGGATTTAAGTATAACTTTTGTATGACTGATGCCTTTAGTGAGAGGTCTAATGCTTTAATATTTAATAATTTCTGCCCTCCGAATTCATATTCGTTATATAAATAGGCCCTTTTAATTTTATCTGGCTTGCCGTTCCAAATAAAATTGAATATTTTTTGTTCATATAATTTAAAAAGCAGGTCACTAGGTGTAGGCAAAACCATAAGCAAATAGGTAAACTGTGATATGATTAAAGAGTTAATCAGGGTGATTTTCCCACAAATAGACAGGTATTTTCCTTTCCATGGTAGCAAGATCTTATCTATTTTTGCTAACTTTCTATAAAAATTTATTGGAGTGAGATCATTTCTTTCTTTTGGGATTTGTATACCGAGTATGTCCACATCACCGTCAGACCATTTAATTGGTAAACTACATGGCAATGTAAAATGTGTATTTTTTAGTGATCCAATACGTAATATGGTACATTTATCATAATTTGGTTTTAATCCAGAGAGGATAGCAAATGTATCTAGATCCTCTAAGAGGCCGTGGAGAGATTCTAGTTGTGGTTTTAAAAGAAAACATGAATCATCAGCGTACAATGACACCTTAGTTTTTAGGCCCTGGATTTCTAATCCCTTAATATTAATGTTTGATCTAATTTTAACAGCTAACATTTCGATGGCAATAATAAATAGATATGCCGATAGTGGACAACCTTGTTTTACTCCTCTAGATAGTTTAAAACTTTCTGAGATGTAGCCATTATTTACTATTTTACACCTAGGGTTACTATACATAATTTTTACCCATTTTATAAGAGATTCCCCAAAATTGAAATATTCTAGGCATTTATATATAAACTCCAGTCGTACTTTATCAAAAGCCTTTTCAAAATCATCTATGAAAACCAGGCCTGGTGTCCCCGATATTTCATAGTGTTCTATTGTTTCCAGTACTTGCCTTATATTATCTCCAATGTATCGTCCATGTAAAAAACCTGTCTGATTAGGATGAATAATATCTGACAAAACTTTTTTTATTCTATGCGCCAAGCATTTTTTGGATTTTGCTAGGATTTTTGCATCACAACACTGAAGTGTAAGAGGTCTCCAATTTTTTAAATGGACTGGATCTTTATATATACCACTTGGGTCCTGTTTCAGTAATAATGATATCACACCTTCTTGTTGCGTGTCTGATAATCTATCATTTATATAGGAGTGGTTAAAACAAGCTAATAGTGGTCCTTTGAGTATATAAAAAAAATGTTTGTATACTTCCACTGGTATGCCATCCAGTCCTGGAGTTTTCCCATCCTTAAAGGCCCCAATTGCATCAAGTAGTTCCTCCTCTGTAATTTGGCCTTCACATGAGTCTTTCTGTACAGATGTTAATTTTACATTATTATTAGGGAAAAAATCCATACAATTAGTTTCAGTTAGTGGAGATGGAGGAGCCTGAAACGAAAATATATTCTTAAAGTACTTTACTTCCTCTTTCAAAATATCATTTGGTGAATCATGCGTGACTCCATCATTTGTAACAAGTTTTAATACGTTTTTTTTGGTAGCATTTCTATATTGAAGATTGAAAAAGAAATTGGTGCATTTTTCCCCATATTCCATCCAGTTAGCTTTATTTTTGTAATATATTACACTGGATCTTTCTTGAATAAGTTCCTCCATTTCTTTTTGTTTTTCCTCTAACTTATTCTGTGCCTCTATGGTACCGTTTTTATTGCTATTACATTTACATTTAAGTCATTTAGCAGACGCTCTTATCCAGAGCGACTTACAAATTGGTGCATTCACCTTATGATATCCAGTGGAACAACCACTTTACAATAGTGCATCTAACTCTTTTAAGGGGGGGGGGGGTTAGAAGGATTACTTTATCCTATCCTAGGTATTCCTTAAAGAGGTGGGGTTTCAGGTGTCTCCGGAAGGTGGTGATTGACTCCGCTGACCTGGCGTCGTGAGGGAGTTTGTTCCACCATTGGGGTGCCAGAGCAGCGAACAGTTTTGACTGGGCTGAGCGGGAACTGTACTTCCTCAGAGGTAGGGAGGCGAGCAGGCCAGAGGTGGATGAACGCAGTGCCCTTGTTTGGGTGTAGGGCCTGATCAGAGCCTGAAGGTACGGAGGTGCCGTTCCCCTCACAGCTCCGTAGGCAAGCACCATGGTCTTGTAACGGATGCGAGCTTCAACTGGAAGCCAGTGGAGAGAGCGGAGGAGCGGGGTGACGTGAGAGAACTTGGGAAAGTTGAACACCAGACGGGCTGCGGCGTTCTGGATGAGTTGTAGGGGTTTAATGGCACAGGCAGGGAGCCCAGCCAACAGCGAGTTGCAGTAATCCAGACGGGAGATGACAAGTGCCTGGATTAGGACCTGCGCCGCTTCCTGCGTGAGGCAGGGTCGTACTCTGCGAATGTTGTAGAGCATGAACCTACAGGAACGGGTCACCGCCTTGATGTTAGTTGAGAACGACAGGGTGTTGTCCAGGATCACGCCAAGGTTCTTAGCACTCTGGGAGGAGGACACAATGGAGTTGTCAACCGTGATGGCGAGATCATGGAACGGGCAGTCCTTCCCCGGGAGGAAGAGCAGCTCCGTCTTGCCGAGGTTCAGCTTGAGGTGGTGATCCGTCATCCACACTGATATGTCTGCCAGACATGCAGAGATGCGATTCACCACCTGGTTATCAGAGGGGGGAAAGGAGAAGATTAATTGTGTGTCGTCTGCATAGCAATGATAGGAGAGACCATGTGAGGATATGACAGAGCCAAGTGACTTGGTGTATAGCGAGAATAGGAGAGGGCCTAGAACAGAGCCCTGGGGGACACCAGTGGTGAGAGCACGTGGTGCGGAGACAGATTCTCGCCACGCCACCTGGTAGGAGCGACCTGTCAGGTAGGACGCAATCCAAGCGTGGGCCGCGCCGGAGATGCCCAGCTCGGAGAGGGTGGAGAGGAGGATCTGATGGTTCACAGTATCAAAGGCAGCCGATAGGTCTAGAAGGATGAGAGCAGAGGAGAGAGAGTTAGCTTTAGCAGTGCGGAGCGCCTCCGTGACACAACTAATATACTAATAACTAATAACTAATAGTTGTTATCTAACTGTACTGTTAGTCCTTCAATTTCCTTTGTTAATATGGACTCTTTTGATCGAAATTGCTTTTGTTTTATAGATGAGTACTGAATTGCATGGCCTCTAAAGGCACACTTAAAAGTGTCCCATACAATATGGGGATCTGCTGTACCTATGTTATGTCTAAAAAAGTCAGTTATAAATTCTTCTGTCCTAGTTCTAAACAATTTATCATCTAGTAGGCTTTGATTAAATTTCCAATATCCTCGCCCACGTGGAAATTCTGTAAGAGTAATATATATGCCAATTATGTGATGGTCCGACCGCATTCTGTCCCCTATCAAACACTTTTTAACTTTTGGTGCCAGAGAGAATGATATAAGAAAGTAGTCAAGGCGACTAGCTTGATTAAGCCTCCGCCATGTATATCTCACTAGGTCAGGGTATTTAAGTCTCCATATATCCACTAATTCCAATATATCCATGACATTCCTGATTTCCTTAAGTGCCTGAGGGTGATAGTTTGTAGTGTGATTTCCTTTCCGGTCCATAGAGGTATTTAAGACCGTATTAAAATCTCCCACTATAATAATAGAGTCTAGTGTTGCTTGTAGAGTTGATACATTCTTATATATATTGTCAAAGAAGCTTGGATCATCATTATTCGGACCGTATAGGTTAATAAGCCATATATGTTTATTGTCCAATAACATATTTAAAATAATCCATCTACCTTGAGGATCTGTTTGGACAAGTTGCACATTTGGATCAAAGTTATTATTAATTAAAACCATCACCCCTTTTGAATTTCTTTGCCCATGGGAGAAATATATTTCGCCCCCCCAGTTCTTTTTCCACAAAACTTCATCTAAAACTGTTGAATGGGTTTCCTGTAAACAGTAGATATTATAATCCTTCTCTTTTAGCCAGGTAAATACTGATCGTCTTTTCTTATTATCTGCTAAGCCATTACAATTGTAACTGGCTATACTTATTTCACCACTTACCATAATGAGACACACCTTTCAATTATTTTTATCAAAATATATGTTTGTAAACGTCCTATTAAAAAGTAACATAATGATTGAGTGTCTATATAGTTGTACCATGACATTTGCATCTCCACTAAGCAAACCTCCAATTGGTCCCCACTATTCCACCCGCCAAAAGCCCCCATCTCGAGTTGGGTTGTCATCCCAATGCCCGGCAGACCACCCCCGACCCCCCGCATCGCACAGCCCCGGACCGACTGGGATCCTATCAGGGCTTTATGGGTGGTACCTAAGGGGACCAAGCCCGCACTACCGTACCTCATTGCCCTTCTAAATAAAACATTGCAATATTGATAATTTATTTGGCCAAGACGCGCGCCAACAGAAAGACGATCTCAGATAAAGGAAGGAGAGAAACAGCGCCACTCTGTCTCCGTATGTGTAGACCATGTATCTGATGCTGTCTGCAGGAGGGGAATCTCCATAGGAGGAGCAGGGTAGCTGACTATTCAGCAGTCTGATGGGCTGAGGGTAGAAGTTATTGGCCTGACAGTTTTAGCCATGATGCTCCTGTACTGCACACATCTGAGTGATGGTAGCAGGGTGAACAGGCCGTGTCTCGGGTGGCTGATCCTTGATGAGCTTCTAGATGGTAGCAGGGTGAACAGGCCGTGTCTCGGGTGGCTGATCCTTGATGAGCTTCTAGATGGTAGTAGGGTGAACAGGCCGTGTCTCGGGTGGCTGGTCCTTGATGACCTTCTAGATGGTAGTAGGGTGAACAGGCCGTGTCTCGGGTGGCTGGTCCTTGATGACCTTCTAGATGGTAGCAGGGTGAACAGGCCATGGCTCGGGTGGCTGGTCCTTGATGATCTTCTAGATGGTAGCGAGGTGAACAGGCCATGGCTCGGGTGGCTGAGGTCCTTGATGATCTTCTAGATGGTAGCGAGGTGAACAGGCCGTGGCTCGGGTGGCTGGTCCTTGATGATCTTCTAGATGGTAGCAGGGTGAACAGGCCATGGCTCGGGTGGCTGTGGTCCTTGATGATCAACTAGATGGTAGTAGGGTGAACAGGCCGTGGCTCGGGTGGCTGAGGTCCTTGATGACCTTCCTGTGACACCCAGATGCTGTAGGTGTCCTGGAGGGCAAGCTGAACGTAGCACCCTCTAAAGAGCCTTGCAGTCAGCGGTGGTGGAGTTGGCGTACCAGACTGTGGAGTTGGCGTACCAGACTGTGGAGTTGGCGCACCAGACTGTGGAGTTGGCGTACCAGACTGTGGAGTTGGCGTACCAGACTGTGGAGTTGGCGCACCAGACTGTGGAGTTGGCGTACCAGACTGTGGAGTTGGCGTACCAGACTGTGGAGTTGGCGTACCAGACTGTGATGCAGCCCAACAGTATGGTGACCCGTTCCTGTAGGTTCATGCTCTACAACATTCGCAGAGTACGACCCTGCCTCACACAGGAAGCGGCGCAGGTCCTAATCCAGGCACTTGTCATCTCCCGTATGGACTACTGCAACTCGCTGCTGGCTGGGCTCCCTGCCTGTGCCCTCTTCGGATGGGGCCACAGTGTCTCCTGACCCCTCCTGTCTCAGCCTCCAGTATTTATGCTGCAGTAGTTTGTGTCGGGGGGCTAGGGCCAGTTGGTTATATCTGGAGTACTTCTCCTGTCTTATCCAGTGTCCTGTGTGAATTTAAGTATGCTCTCTCTAATTCTCTCCTTCTCTCTTTCTTTCTCTCTCTCGGAGGAACTGAGCCCTAGGACCATACGTCAGGACTACCGGGCATGATGACTCCTTGCTGTCCCCAGTCCACCTGGCCTTGCTGCTGTCCCAGTTTCAACTGTTCTGCCTGCGGTTATGGAACCCCTACCTGTCCCAGACCTGCTGTTTTCAACTCTTAAATTATCGGCTATGAAAAGCCAACTGAAATTTATTCCTGATTATTATTTGACCATGCTTGTCATTTATGAACATTTTGAACATCTTGGCCATGTTCTGTTATAATCTCCACCCGGCACAGCCAGAAGAGGACTGGCCACCCCTCATAGCCTGGTTCCTCTCTAGGTTTCTTCCTAGGTTTTGGCCTTTCTAGGGAGTTTTTCCTAGCCACCGTGCTTCTACACCTGCATTGCTTGCTGTTTGGGGTTTTAGGCTGGGTTTTTTGTACAGCACTTCGAGATATTAGCTGATGTACGAAGGGCTATATAAAATAAACTTGATTGATTGATTGATTAAACCCCTACAACTCATCCAGAACGCCGCAGCCCGTCTGGTGTTCAACCTTCCCAAGTTCTCTCACGTCACCCCGCTCCTCCGCTCTCTCCACTGGCTTCCAGTTGAAGCTCGCATCCGCTACAAGACCATGGTGCTTGCCTACGGAGCTGTGAGGGGAACGGCACCTCCGTACCTTCAGGCTCTGATCAGGCCCTACACCCAAACAAGGGCACTGCGTTCATCCACCTCTGGCCTGCTCGCCTCCCTACCTCTGAGGAAGTACAGCTCCCCCTCAGCCCAGTAAAAACTGTTCGCTGCTCTGGCACCCCAACGGTGGAACAAACTCCCCCACGACGCCAGGTCAGCGGAGTCAATCACCACCTTCCGGAAACACCTGAAACACCACCTCTTTAAGGAATACCTAGGATAGGATAAAGTAATCCTTCTAACCCCCCCCCCCCCTTAAAAGAGTTAGATGCACTATTGTATAGTGGTTGTTCCACTGGATATCATAAGGTGAATGCACCAACTTGTAAGTCGCTCTGGATAAGAGCGTCTGCTAAATGACTTAAATGTAAATGTAAATGTAAATGATCTCGATGGTTCTCCTGTAGAACAATGTGAGGGCCTAAATACTTCAGCCTCCTGAGGTTGAAGAGTCACTGTCGTACCTTCTTCACTACGATGTCCATGTGGTTAGACCATTTCAGGCTGTAAGTGATGTGTACGCCAAGGAACTTGATGTTTTTGACCGTCTCCATGGCAGCCCCGTTGATGAGGATGGGGGCGTTTCCAATCTGGTTCCTCCTGAAGTCCACAATTTACCACCACGCCGTCAGAGTGCCTACCTCCTCCCTGTAGGCTCTCGTCGTCGTTGTTGGGGGAGTTATCAGGGTAGTGATGGAGTCTAGGTGTGCCTCATGATGGGGCGCAGGTGTGGTAATGAGGGTTGCCAGGTGTGGTAATATGGGTTGCCAGGTGTGGTAATAAGGGTTGCCAGGTGTGGTAATGTGGGTTTCCAGGTGTGGTAATAAGGGTTGCTAGGTATGATAATGAGGGTTGCCAGGTATGATAATGAGGGTTGCCAGGTATGGTAATGAGGGTTGCCAGGTGTGGTAATAAGGGTTGCCAGGTGTAGTAATGAGGGTTGCCAGGTTTGGTAATGAGGGTTGCCAGGTGTGGTAATGAAGGTTGCCAGGTGTATGTAATAAGGGTTGCCAGGTGTGGTAATAAAGGTTGCCAGGTGTGGTAATGAAGGTTGCCAGGTGTGTAATGAGGGTTGCCAGGACCGGTGGTTAGTAGACTGGTGACGTCGAGCGTGAGTAGATGTGACAATCATAAATAGGACTGTTGGAGTTATGTCACACATCCAGCTAACAAAATATATGGAAATGTCTGCTCTACCCAAAATTACAACCAACCAATTGCAGCATTACCATGAAAATGGAAGAGGCAAGTAGAAGAGGGGAAAGTTGTCCGTCGGCCCTGCATTAAAGACCAAAATTGTGATAAACAAAAAAAAGTATACCAGTTTCATTTAACGACGAAAAAATATAGATTGCAAAATAGTTGGGAAAAGATTCCATGGTACATGGTTTATGAACTGACACACAAAACAATGGATTTAAAACTTAGTTTTTACATTGAAATTATTATACAAAATTATTGTAACCAATAGAATGTTATATATATATATATGGGGGATAAAACCATCCCAGCTCTGCAGATTTTGCAAAGGAACCGAATCATTTGTTTTGGTATTGTCCATATGTAGCTTGATTTTGGTCACAGGTCCATGAATGGCTGAAGAATTGCAACATTTGCCTAGAACTAATGCTGCAGATAGCAATACTGGGGGATTTGAAAAGTCATAGTCAATAGATCAATAATATTATAATACTTTTAGGAGAAAAAAAATCTTTAATTTACAATCTGTAGAAACTATGAGAATAGAAAGGTTCAGAACTTTATGAAACATGTAGATCGCCACCTAAATAGACAAACCCAAAAGTACCGGCTATTAATGTGTAAATACATGATTCCGACATGCATGAACTGGTACATTTGGAAAGACGACATCTGGGAGATTATGAGGAAATGATCAGAAGATAGATGTTACATAGTTCAGAATACCCAAGATCAAGCACACAGAAAACTGTTTTGTCAAAATGTTTATTTTATACTGGTGATCAATAACAGGCAGACAAATAAGATTCCCTCATGATCTGTGGCGTTCTGTGTGTATCAACGTATTCCGTGTTCATTTCGTTTATGCTTCACAACGCTAAACGGGATGTAGATAGCAGCCATCTTGAAAGTAGGTCATCGGCTCAGCCTGCCCTTATAAATCTGTATGCCCATATATGGTAGTAAGTCTTACCAAAGATTTTAAGGCTCCGGTCAACAGCCAAGATACTCAACTTCCCGCAGACATCTTGCTTTTACAGATAGGGGCTACCGTTCTCATACCGGACTGAATTGAATAAAAACAATCTAATAGTTATTTTTTTTTTACATTTAAGATTAAAGCTGACCTTCCAAAACAAAAAAATACTCTTTGCGTCATCAGCCCCTTCATTTGAGGAAGACAACCAATTAAATATTTTATTAAATGTTTGTGTTAAAAAATGTGACCCCCACTTTCCCCATTTTCGGATGGAGTTGCACCCCAATATTAAGCTGTTCCTAATGTTTGGTATAGTCACCATTTTGAAGATCGGAGTCGGTACTTTATCCCCCCTAAAAATGTAAAACGTTTTGGAACATAAGATCAAAAATGTCGGAAGCATTGGACCTACATCATGAGATCCTATATATATCCAGACGAGTTTCAATGCCATACAACTCTCCTTCCGTGGCCTCCAACTGCTCTTAAATACTAGTAAAACTAAATGCATGCTCTTCAACCGATCGCTGCCTGCACCTACCCACCCGTCCAGCATCACTACTCTGGACGGTTCTGACTTAGAATATGTGGACAACTACAAATACCTAGGTGTCTGGTTAGACTGTAAACTCTCCTTCCAGACTCACATCAAACATCTCCAATCCAAAGTTAAATCTAGAATCGGCTTCCTATTCTGCAACAAAGCCAACTTCACTCAACATTGCTTCCATATATGAACATTGCATCCTTCACTCACGCTGCCAAACTTACCCTCGTAAAACTGACCATCCTACCGATTCTTGACTTCAGCGATGTAATTTACAAAATAGCCTCCAACACCCTACTCAGTAAATTGGATGCAGTCTATCACAGTGCCATCCGTTTTGTCATCAAAGCCCCATATACTACCCACCACTGCAACCTGTATGCTCTCGTTGGCTGGCCCTCGCTTCATATCCGTCGCCAAACCCACTGGCTCCAGGTCATCTATAAGTCTACTAGGTAAAGCCCCGCCTTTTCACAGCTCGCTGGTCACCATAGCAGCACCCACCCGTAGCACGCGCTCCAGCAGGTATATCTCACTGGTCATTCCCAAAACCAATTCCTCCTTTGGCCGCCTTTCCTTCCAGTTCTCTGCTGCCAATGACTGGAATGAACTACAAAAATCACTGAAGCTGGAGACTCATATCTCCCTCACTAACTTTAAGCAGCTCACAGATCACAGATCACCTGTACATAGCCCATCTATAAATAGCCCAAACAACTACCTCACCCCCTACTGTATTTATTTATTTTGTTACTTTGCACATTCTTCCACTGCAAATTGTTTTATGTTGCGTTTATATTTTTGTTCAGTCAGTCACTTCAGTTTAAAAGAACTATTCCTTTTTAAATCCTTTTTTTAAATTCAGTGTAAAAGCAGGTGGTTCTCGTCTTTCCAGCAATTATCTGGTGTTAAATCCCTGATTAATCCATCCACCAATCCTCTAGATCAGCTTTTCCCAACCTCGGTCCTCAGGACCCCAAGAGGTGCACGTTTTGGTTTTGGCCCTTCACACTACACAGCTGAATCAACTCGTCATCAAGCCTTGATCAAAGCGAAGGCCAAAGCCTGAGGACCGACGTTGGGAAAAGCTGATCTAGGGGATTCTGAAAATTGTTATCAACAGCAGGTGAAATAAACAAAAAACAAATCCTTGTTTTTCAGAAATAAATCCATTTTTAATCTGTTTGTCATCATCAAGGTTTTCCAGCCAGCCATCTGTTCCATAGTGTGGGGAGGGGACGTCTATACCAAGTGTCAATATGCCCTGTGCAGGGGGGGGGGGGGGGGGGATGGTACATTCTGAGGTTCTGAGTCCTTCAGTAAAAAATAACACAACGTACACAATGGGGTCAGGTCACATGACAGGGGTTAAAGGTCACTCACATCACACATGAGGGTGTGTCTGTCCGTGTGTGTAGTGTGGACCTGCTTCAGTCTGTGTGCGCCTGCTTTTGTGTGTGTGTGTGTGTGTGTGTCTGTCCGTGTGTGTAGTGTGGACCTGCTTCAGTCTGTGTGCGCCTGCTTCTGTGTGTGTGTGGTGTGGTGTGGTGTGGTGTGTGTGTATGTGTGTGTGTGTGTGGCTCCGGGGGGGAAGTTTCCCGTAGGTGCAGAACTAGGATCAGCTCCCTTCCCCCAATCCTTATTTATCCAGTCTCTAATCCAGGAAGTAGACTTTATAAGCCTTGTTCATCTGTTCCAGGAAGATGAATGTGAGGACGGTGTGAGGTCCCAGTCTGGCGTAGTATGGAGTGAAACCCTTCCACAGAGAGAAGAATCCTTCGTTACGAATCACCCTCGCCAGGACGTCCTGTAGGGAGAGACAGAGAGACACCCTTCATTACAGATCACCCTGGTCAGGACGTCCTGTAGGGAGAGACAGAGAGACACCCTTCATTACAGATCACCCTGGTCAGGACGTCCTGTAGGGGGAGACAGAGAGACACCCTTCATTACAGATCACCCTGGTCAGGACGTCCTGTAGGGGGAGACAGAGAGACACCCTTCATTACAGATCACCCTGGTCAGGACGTCCTGTAGGGGGAGACAGAGAGACACCCTTCATTACAGATCACCCTGGTCAGGACGTCCTGTAGGGGGAGACAGAGAGACACCCTTCACTACAGATCACCCTGGTCAGGACGTCCTGTAGGGAGAGACAGAGAGACACCCTTCATTACAGATCACCCTGGTCAGGACGTCCTGTAGGGAGAGACAGAGAGACACCCTTCATTACAGATCACCCTGGTCAGGACGTCCTGTAGGGAGAGACAGAGAGACACCCTTCACTACAGATCACCCTGGTCAGGACGTCCTGTAGGGGGAGACAGAGAGAAACCATTCATTACGGATCACCCTGGTCAGGACGTCCTGTAGGGGGAGACAGAGAGAAACCATTCATTACAGATCACCCTGGTCAGGACGTCCTGTAGGGGGAGACAGAGAGACACCCTTCATTACAGATCACCCTGGTCAGGACGTCCTGTAGGGAGAGACAGAGAGACACCCTTCATTACAGATCACCCTGGTCAGGACGTCCTGTAGGGAGAGACAGAGAGACACCCTTCATTACAGATCACCCTGGTCAGGACGTCCTGTAGGGGGAGACAGAGAGAAACCATTCATTACGGATCACCCTGGTCAGGACGTCCTGTAGGGAGAGACAGAGAGACACCCTTCATTACAGATCACCCTGGTCAGGACGTCCTGTAGGGAGAGACAGAGAGACACCCTTCATTACAGATCACCCTGGTCAGGACGTCCTGTAGGGGGAGACAGAGAGACACCCTTCATTACAGATCACCCTGGTCAGGACGTCCTGTAGGGAGAGACAGAGAGACACCCTTCATTACAGATCACCCTGGTCAGGACGTCCTGTAGGGAGAGACAGAGAGACACCCTTCACTACAGATCACCCTGGTCAGGACGTCCTGTAGGGGGAGACAGAGAGAAACCATTCATTACAGATCACCCTGGTCAGGACGTCCTGTAGGGGGAGACAGAGAGACACCCTTCATTACAGAAACACAACAGGGGTGTCAGAGGGAAACACAACAGGGGTGTCAGAGGGGAACACAACAGGGGTGTCAGAGGGAAACACAACAGGGGTGTCAGAGGGAAACACAACAGGGGTGTCAGAGGGAAACACAACAGGGGTGTCAGAGGGAAACACAACAGGGGTGTCAGAGGGAAACACAACAGGGGTGTCAGAGGGAAACACAACAGGGGTGTCAGAGGGAAACACAACAGGGGTGTCAGAGGGAAACACAACAGGGGTGTCAGAGGGGAACACAACAGGGGTGTCAGAGGGAAACACAACAGGGGTGTCAGAGGAGGAAACAACAGGGGTGTCAGAGGAGGAAACAACAGGGGTGTCAGAGGAGGAAACAACAGGGGTGTCAGAGGGGAACACAACAGGGGTGTCAGAGGGGAACACAACAGGGGTGTCAGAGGGGAACACAACAGGGGTGTCAGAGGGAAACACAACAGGGGTGTCAGAGGGAAACACAACAGGGGTGTCAGAGGGAAACACAACAGGGGTGTCAGAGGGAAACACAACAGGGGTGTCAGAGGGAAACACAACAGGGGTGTCAGAGGGAAACACAACAGGGGTGGTTATTTCCAGTAACTTTTGTTGTAATATCCCAAACAGACGTGACAGTTTGACCATTAAGGATTCCAGCTTGAAGGGAAAGATCCAAATTAACGGGTGCTAATTGACTTTTCTATTGGGTCGAGATTAAGGCCATGTTTGACACGTTCATCCACCGGACTTTACCAGGATTGGGCAGAAGTGTTTAGGTACTCAGTACTCACCAGGCCGTCATATATACACTACCAGTCAACAGTTCAGACACACCTACTCATTCCAGGGTTTTCCATTATTCGTACTATTTTCTACATTGTAGAATAATAGTGAAGACATCAAAACTATGAAATAACACATATGGAATGATGTAGTAACCAAAAAAAGTGTAAAACAAATAAGATTTTATTTTATATTTGAGATTCTTCAAAGTAGCCACCTTTTGCCTTGACAGCTTTGCACATTCTTGGCATTCTCTCAACCAGCTTCATGAGGTAGTCACCTGGAATGGAATGCCTTTCAATAAACAGGTGTGCCTGGTTAATTTGTGGAATTCCTTTCCTTCTTAATGAGTTTGAGCCAATCAGTTGTGTTGTAACAAGGTAGGGGTGGTGTACAGGAGATTGCCCTATTTGGTAAAAGACCAAGTCCATATTATGGCAAGAACAGCTCAAATAAGCAAAGAGAAACGACAGTCCATCATTTCTTTAAGACATGAAGGTCAGTCAATCCGGAAAATGTCAAGTGCAGTCGCAAAAAGCGCTGTGATGAAACTGTCTCTCATGAGGACCGCCACAGGAATGGAAGACCCAGAGTTACCTCTGCTGCAGAGGATCAGTTCATTAGTTACTAGCCTCAGAAATTGCAGCCCCAATAAATGCTTCACAGAGTTCCAGTTACAAACACATCTCAACATCAACTGATCAGAGGAGACTGCATCAGGCCTTCATGGTCGAATTGCTGCAAAGAAACCACTACTAAAGGACACCAATAAGAAGAGTCTTGCTTGGGCCAAGAAACACGAGCAATGGACATTAGACAGGTGGAAATTTGTCCTTGAATTGAATGTCAAATATATTTTCATTTGTTTAATACTTTTTTGGTTACTACATGATTTCATAGTTTGTTTAAAAAAAAGTTTTTGTAATTTTCACCCCTTTTTTCTCCCCAATTTCATGGTATCCAATTGGTAGCACACGCTCCAGCAGGTATATCTCTCTGGTCATCCCCAAAGCCAATTCCTCATTTGGTTACCTCCCCTTCCAGTTCTCTGCTGCCAATGACAGGAATGAATTGCAAAAATCACTGAAACTGGAAACTCTCATCTCCCTCACTAACTTTAAGCACCAGCTGTCAGAGCAGCTCACAGATCACTGCACCTGTACACAGCCCATCTGTAAATAGCCCATCTATCTACTTCATCCCCATACTGTATTTATTTATTTATCTTGCTCCTTTGCACCCCAGTGTCTCTACTTGAACATTAATCTTCTGCACATCTACCATTCCAGTGTTTTACTGCTATTTTGTATTTACTTCCGCCACCATGGCCTTCACCTCCCTCGTCTCACCTCATTTGCTCACATTGTATATAGACTTATTTTTCTACTGTATTATTGACTGTATGGTTGTTTTACTCCATGTGTAACTCTGTGTTGTTGTACGTGTCGAACTTGTTCTCCACTGGCCTACCTGGTTAAAAATGTAGTTACAGTCTTGTCTCATCGCTGCAACTCCCGTACTCAGGAGAGGCGAAGGTCGAGAGCCATGCGTCCTCCTAAACACAACCCAACCAAGCTGCACTGCTTCTTGACACAACGCCCACTTAACCCAGAAACCAGCCGCACCAATGTGTCGGAGGAAACACAGTGCAATGTCAGTCTGCACTGGGCCCGGCCCGCCACAGGAGTCGCTAGGACAATGTCAGCCTGCACTGGGCCCGGCCCGCCACAGGAGTCGCTAGGACAATGTCAGCCTGCACTGGGCCCGGCCCGCCACAGGAGTCGCTAGGACAATGTCAGTCTGCACTGGGCCCGGCCCGCCACAGGAGTCGCTAGGACAATGTCAGCCTGCACTGGGCCCGGCCCGCCACAGGAGTCGCTAGGACAATGTCAGTCTGCACTGGGCCCGGCCCGCCACAGGAGTCGCTAGGACAATGTCAGTCAGCACTGGGCCCGGCCCGCCACAGGAGTCGCTAGTGTGCGATGGGACAAGGACATCCCTGCCGGCCGAACCCTCCCTAACCCGGACGACGCTGGACCAAATGTGTCTCCCGGTCGCTACCGGCTACGACAGAGCCTGGACTCGAACCCAGAATCTCTAGTGGCACAGCGATGCATCATAGTTTTGATGTCTTTACTATTATTCTACAAAATAAAGAAGAACCATGGAATGAGTAGGTGTGTAAACTTGTGACTGGTACTGTATATGAATAATATACATCTTACATATTAAGTGATAATGCCCGAGAAGTCGGTGTTTGGAGGATATATTGACACGGGTGTTGTTAGCCCCGAGACGAAGCCAGCTTCACTTTCATACAACGGGTTACCAACATATTCAAATAATGGACATTTTCATTAAAAATGTTATTTTGAGGAATTGATTCATACCGTTTCATCCTTACAGAAGCCGGTTGGTCTTTCATTCTATTGGACTGTAGTTATAACTCACCAGACCATTCTTAAACTCGGGTTTCCCATCGATCATTCTCATGTTCTGAATCCTGGTCTTGACGATGTCGACGGGCATGGACGCTGCCGTGGTTACCAGCCCGCTGATCATACTGGCACAGAAATGGAGGAAGATGCCGTCCACAAAATACCCTGGGGGGGGAGAGAAGGTATTTAAAATGAATGGATTGCTGTAGGAAATGCACCCCAACCCATCTAGGGGTCACTTCTCCCAACCTGCCCCCCCCGGGGTCACTTCTCCCAACCTGCCCCCCCGGGGTCACTTCTCCCAACCTGCCCCCCCGGGGTCACTTCTCCCAACCTGCTACATAAATAAACCATTGGTTGTTTAAGAGCCTGTTTGCTCTGAGAGTAGGAGGGACAGAGGTCAGGGGTTAGAGGTTACCTGTCTCTATAAGAGCCTGTTTGCTCTGAGAGTAGGAGGGACAGAGGTCAGGGGTTAGAGGTTACCTGTCTCTATAAGAGCCTGTTTGCTCTGAGAGTAGGAGGGACAGAGGTCAGGGGTTAGAGGTTACCTGTCTCTATAAGAGCCTGTTTGCTCTGAGAGTAGGAGGGACAGAGGTCAGGGGTTAGAGGTTACCTGTCTCTATAAGAGCCTGTTTGCTCTGAGAGTAGGAGGGACAGGGGTTAGAGGTTACCTGTCTCTATAAGAGCCTGTTTGCTCTGAGAGTAGGAGGGACAGAGGTCAGGGGTTAGAGGTTACCTGTCTCTATAAGAGCCTGTTTGCTCTGAGAGTAGGAGGGACAGGGGTTAGAGGTTACCTGTCTCTATAAGAGCCTGTTTGCTCTGAGAGTAGGAGGGACAGGGGTTAGAGGTTACCTGTCTCTATAAGAGCCTGTTTGCTCTGAGAGTAGGAGGGACAGAGGACAGGGGTTAGAGGTTACCTGTCTCTATAAGAGCCTGTTTGCTCTGAGAGTAGGAGAGACAGAGGTCAGGGGTTAGAGGTTACCTGTCTCTATAAGAGCCTGTTTGCTCTGAGAGTAGGAGGGACAGAGGTTAGAGGTTACCTGTCTCTATAAGAGCCTGTTTGCTCTGAGAGTAGGAGGGACAGGGGTCAGAGGTTACCTGTCTCTATAAGAGCCTGTTTGCTCTGAGAGTAGGAGGGACAGGGGTCAGAGGTTAGAGGTTACCTGTCTCTATAAGAGCCTGTTTGCTCTGAGAGTAGGAGGGACAGAGGTTAGAGGTTACCTGTCTCTATAAGAGCCTGTTTGCTCTGAGAGTAGGAGGGACAGGGGTCAGAGGTTACCTGTCTCTATAAGAGCCTGTTTGCTCTGAGAGTAGGAGGGACAGAGGTCAGGGGTTAGAGGTTACCTGTCTCTATAAGAGCCTGTTTGCTCTGAGAGTAGGAGGGACAGAGGTCAGGGGTTAGAGGTTACCTGTCTCTATAAGAGCCTGTTTGCTCTGAGAGTAGGAGGGACAGAGGTCAGGGGTTAGAGGTTACCTGTCTCTATAAGAGCCTGTTTGCTCTGAGAGTAGGAGGGACAGAGGTCAGGGGTTAGAGGTTAGAGGTTACCTGTCTCTATAAGAGCCTGTTTGCTCTGAGAGTAGGAGGCCAGCTGGGCAGCGTTGACCACTACAGCACGGGCCATGGTGGGAATACACCCCTGGAGGAACACAACACACGGTTATTGTTAAGCTCAGCTCTCAGAGGTCTGCACTGGAGGCCACCTTCTATCACTGGGAAAACATCTGACTAAAAAACATCGGCTGACATGGGCTAGTTGACCTGCACATTTCTGACAAGTTATAAACAGTGGTATATTGGAAGTATAGTAGCAGTGGTATAGTAACAGTGGTATAGTAACAGTGGTATAGTGGTTGTATAGTAACAGTGGTATAGTAGCAGTGGTATAGTAACAGTGGTATAGTGGTAGTATAGTAACAGTGGTATAGTAACAGTGGTATAGTGGTAGTATAGTAACAGTGGTATAGTAGCAGTGGTATAGTGGTTGTATAGTAACAGTGGTATAGTAGCAGTGGTATAGTAACAGTGGTATAGTGGTAGTATAGTAACAGTGGTATAGTAGCAGTGGTATAGTAACAGTGGTATAGTGGTGGTATAGTAACAGTGGTATAGTGGTAGTATAGTAACAGTGGTATAGTGGTAGTATAGTAACAGTGGTATAGTAACAGTGGTATAGTGGTAGTATAGTAACAGTGGTATAGTAACAGTGGTATAGTAACAGTGGTATAGTAACAGTGGTATAGTAGCAGTGGTATAGTAGCAGTGGTATAGTAACAGTGGTATAGTAACAGTGGTATAGTAACAGTGGTATAGTAACAGTGGTATAGTAACAGTGGTATAGTAACAGTGGTATAGTAACAGTGGTATAGTAACAGTGGTATAGTAACAGTGGTATAGTAACAGTGGTGGTATAGTAACAGTGGTATAGTAACAGTGGTAGTATAGTAACAGTGGTATAGTAACAGTGGTATAGTAACAGTGGTATAGTGGTAGTACAGTAACAGTGGTATAGTAACAGTGGTATAGTAGCAGTGGTATAGTGGTAGTATAGTAACAGTGGTATAGTAGCAGTGGTATAGTGGTTGTATAGTAACAGTGGTATAGTAGCAGTGGTATAGTAACAGTGGTATAGTGGTAGTATAGTAACAGTGGTATAGTAACAGTGGTATAGTGGTAGTATAGTAACAGTGGTATAGTAGCAGTGGTATAGTAACAGTGGTATAGTGGTGGTATAGTAACAGTGGTATAGTGGTAGTATAGTAACAGTGGTATAGTAACAGTGGTATAGTAACAGTGGTATAGTAACAGTGGTATAGTAGCAGTGGTATAGTGGTAGTATAGTAACAGTGGTATAGTAGCAGTGGTATAGTAACAGTGGTATAGTAACAGTGGTATAGTAACAGTGTTATAGTAACAGTGGTATAGTAACAGTGGTATAGTAACAGTGGTATAGTAACAGTGGTATAGTAACAGTGGTATAGTAACAGTGGTATAGTAGCAGTGGTATAGTGGTAGTATAGTAACAGTGGTATAGTAACAGTGGTATAGTAACAGTGGTATAGTAACAGTGGTATAGTAACAGTGGTATAGTAACAGTGGTATAGTAACAGTGGTATAGTAACAGTGGTATAGTAACAGTGGTATAGTAACAGTGGTATAGTAGCAGTGGTATAGTAGCAGTGGTATAGTAACAGTGGTATAGTAACAGTGGTATAGTAACAGTGGTATAGTAACAGTGGTATAGTAACAGTGGTATAGTAACAGTGGTATAGTAACAGTGGTATAGTGGTAGTACAGTAACAGTGGTATAGTAACAGTGGTATAGTGGTAGTACAGTAACAGTGGTATAGTAACAGTGGTATAGTAACAGTGGTATAGTAACAGTGGTATAGTGATAGTATAGTAACAGTGGTATAGTAACAGTGGTATAGTGGTAGTATAGTAACAGTGGTATAGTAACAGTGGTATAGTAACAGTGGTATAGTAACAGTGGTATAGTAACAGTGGTATAGTAACAGTGGTATAGTAACAGTGGTATAGTAACAGTGGTATAGTAGCAGTGGTATAGTAACAGTGGTATAGTAACAGTGGTATAGTAACAGTGGTATAGTAACAGTGGTATAGTAACAGTGGTATAGTAACAGTGGTATAGTAACAGTGGTATAGTAACAGTGGTATAGTGGTAGTACAGTAACAGTGGTATAGTAACAGTGGTATAGTGGTAGTACAGTACGGTTGACAACTCCATTGTGTCCTCCTCCCAGAGCGCTAAGAACCTTGGCGTGATCCTGGACAACACCCTGTCGTTCTCAACCAACATCAAGGCGGTGACCCGTTCCTGTATGTTCATGCTCTACAACATCCGCAGAGTACGACCCTGCCTCACACAGGAAGCGGCGCAGGTCCTAATCCAGGCACTTGTCATCTCCCGTCTGGATTACTGCAACTCGCTGTTGGCTGGGCTCCCTGCCTGTGCCATTAAACCCCTACAACTCATCCAGAACGCCGCAGCCCGTCTGGTGTTCAACCTTCCCAAGTTCTCTCACGTCACCCCGCTCCTCCGCTCTCTCCACTGGCTTCCAGTTGAAGCTCGCATCCGCTACAAGACCATGGTGCTTGCCTACGGAGCTGTGAGGGGAACGGCACCTCAGTACCTCCAGGCTCTGATCAGGCCCTACACCCAAACAAGGGCACTGCGTTCATCCACCTCTGGCCTGCTCGCCTCCCTACCACTGAGGAAGTACAGTTCCCGCTCAGCCCAGTCAAAACTGTTCGCTGCTCTGGCCCCCCAATGGTGGAACAAACTCCCTCACGACGCCAGGACAGCGGAGTCAATCACCACCTTCCGGAGACACCTGAAACCCCACCTCTTTAAGGAATACCTAGGATAGGATAAAGTAATCCTTCTCACTCCCCCCCCCTTAAAAGATTTAGATGCACTATTGTAAAGTGGCCGTTCCACTGGATGTCATAAGGTGAATGCACCAATTTGTAAGTCGCTCTGGATAAGAGCGTCTGCTAAATGACTTAAATGTAAATGTAAATGGTATAGTAACAGTGGTATAGTAACAGTGGTATAGTAACAGTGGTATAGTGGTAGTATAGTAACAGTGGTATAGTAACAGTGGTATAGTAACAGTGGTATAGCGGTAGTATAGTAAGTGGTATAGTAACAGTGGTATAGTGGTAGTATAGTAACAGTGGTATAGTAACAGTGGTATAGTGGTAGTATAGTAACAGTGGTATAGTAACAGTGGTATAGTGATAGTATAGTAACAGTGGTATAGTAACAGTGGTATAGTAACAGTGGTATAGCGGTAGTATAGTAAGTGGTATAGTAACAGTGGTATAGTGGTAGTATAGTAACAGTGGTATAGTAACAGTGGTATAGCGGTAGTATAGTAACAGTGGTATAGTAACAGTGGTATAGTAACAGTGGTATAGTAACAGTGGTATAGTAACAGTGGTATAGTAACAGTGGTATAGTAACAGTGGTATAGTAACAGTGGTATAGTGGTGGTATAGTAACAGTGGTATAGCGGTAGTATAGCAACAGTGGTATAGTAACAGTGGTATAGTAACAGTGGTATAGTAACAGTGGTATAGTAACAGTGGTATAGCGGTAGTATAGTAACAGTGGTATAGTAGCAGTGGTATAGTAACAGTGGTATAGCGGTAGTATAGTAACAGTGGTATAGTAACAGTGGTATAGTAACAGTGGTATAGTAACAGTGGTATAGTGGTAGTATAGTAACAGTGGTATAGTGGTAGTATAGTAACAGTGGTATAGTAACAGTGATATAGTGGTAGTATAGTAACAGCGGTATAGTGGTAGTATAGTAACAGTGGTATAGTGGTAGTATAGTAACCGTGGTATAGTAACCGTGGTATAGTAACAGTGGTATAGTAACAGTGGTATAGTGGTAGTATAGTAACAGTGGTATATTAACAGTGGTATAGTAACAGTGGTATAGTAACAGTGGTATAGTGGTAGTATAGTAACAGTGGTATAGTAACAGTGATATAGTGGTAGTATAGTAACAGCGGTATAGTGGTAGTATAGTAACAGTGGTATAGTAACAGTGATATAGTGGTAGTATAGTAACAGTGGTATAGTGGTAGTATAGTAACAGTGGTATAGTAACAGTGGTATAGTGGTTGTATAGTAACAGTGGTATAGTGGTAGTACAGTAACAGTAGTATAGTAGCAGTGGTATAGTAGTAGTATAGTAGCAGTGGTATAGTAGCAGTGGTATAGTAACAGTGGTATAGTGGTAGTATAGTAACAGTGGTATAGTGGTAGTACAGTAACAGTAGTATAGTAACAGTGGTATAGTGGTAGTATAGTAGCAGTGGTATAGTAGTAGTATAGTAGCAGTGGTATAGTAACAGTGGTGTAGTGGTAGTATAGTAGTAGTATAGTAGCAGTGGTATAGTAACAGTGGTGTAGTAGCAGTGGTATAGTAGTAGTATAGTAGCAGTGGTATAGTAACAGTGGTATAGTGGTAGTATAGTAACAGTGGTATAGTGGTAGTACAGTAACAGTAGTATAGTAACAGTGGTATAGTGGTAGTATAGTAGCAGTGGTATAGTAGTAGTGGTATAGTGGTAGTATAGTAGCAGTGGTATAGTAACAGTGGTATAGTGGTAGTATAGTAACAGTGGTATAGTAACAGCGGTACAGTAACAGTGGTATACTGATAGTATAGTAACAGTGGTATAGTAACAGTGGTATAGTAACAGTGGTATAGTAACAGTGGTATAGTAACAGTGGTATAGTAACAGTGGTATAGTAACAGTGGTATAGTAACAGTGGTATAGTGGTAGTACAGTAACAGAGGTATAGTAACAGTGGTATAGTGGTAGTACAGTAACAGTGGTATAGTAACAGTGGTATAGTAACAGTGGTATAGTAACAGTGGTATAGTGATAGTATAGTAACAGTGGTATAGTAACAGTGGTATAGTGATAGTATAGTAACAGTGGTATAGCAACAGTGGTATAGCAACAGTGGTATAGTAACAGTGGTATAGCAACAGTGGTATAGCAACAGTGGTATAGCGGTAGTATAGTAACAGTGGTATAGTAACAGTGGTATAGTAACAGTGGTATAGTGGTAGTATAGTAGCAGTGGTATAGTGGTAGTATAGTAGCAGTGGTATAGTGGTAGTACAGTAACAGTGGTATAGTAGCAGTGGTATAGTAGCAGTGGTATAGTAGCAGCGGTATAGTAACAGTGGTAGTATAGTAACAGCGGTATAGTGGTAGTATAGTAACAGCGGTATAGTGGTAGTATAGTAACAGTGGTATAGTAACAGTGGTATAGTAAGTGGTATAGTGGTAGTATAGTAACAGTGGTATAGTGGTAGTATAGTAACAGTGGTATAGTGGTAGTATAGTAACAGTGGTATAGTGGTGGCTGAGTAACAGTGGTATAGTAACAGTGGTATAGTGGTAGTATAGTAGCAGTGGTATAGTGGTAGTATAGCAGCAGTGGTATAGTGGTAGTACAGTAACAGTGGTATAGTGGTAGTACAGTAACAGTGGTATAGTAACAGTGGTATAGTAACAGTGGTATAGTAACAGTGGTATAGTGGTAGTATGGTAACAGTGGTAGTATGGTAACAGTGGTATAGTAACAGTGGTATAGTAACAGTGGTATAGTGGTAGTATAGTAACAGTGGTATAGTAACAGTGGTATAGTAACAGTGGTATAGTAGCAGTGGTATAGTAAGTGGTATAGTGGTAGTATAGTAGCAGTGGTATAGTGGTAGTATAGTAACAGTGGTATAGTAAGTGGTATAGTGGTAGTATAGTAGCAGTGGTATAGTGGTAGTATAGTAACAGTGGTATAGTAACAGTGGTATAGTAACAGTGGTATAGTAACAGTGGTATAGCAACAGTGGTATAGCAACAGTGGTATAGCAACAGTGGTATAGCAACAGTGGTATAGTAACAGTGGTATACTGGTAGTATAGTAGCAGTGGTATAGCAACAGTGGTATAGTAACAGTGGTATAGTAGCAGTGGTATAGTGGTAGTATAGTAGCAGTGGTATAGTAGTAGTATAGTAGCAGTGGTATAGTAGCAGTGGTATAGTAACAGCGGCATACTGGTAGTATAGTAGCAGTGGTATAGCAACAGTGGTATAGTAACAGTGGTATAGTAGCAGTGGTATAGTAGCAGTGGTATAGTAGTAGTATAGTAGCAGTGGTATAGTAGCAGTGGTATAGTAGCAGTGGTATCGTGGTAGTATAGTAGCAGTGGTATAGTAGCAGTGGTATAGTAGCAGTGGTATAGTGGTAGTATAGTAGCAATAGTAGTAATAGTAGAGTATATTCATTGGTAGTGTAGTATATGTATTAGTAGTATAGAAATATAGTAATATTTATTAGTACAGTAGTAGTGATAATATCTTACCCTCCATAGTGTGGTGATACCTTCTTTAGTCATTCTGTAGTATAGTAGTAGTTGTGGTATAGTAGTAGTATAGTAGTAGTACACCAGTAGTAGTATAGTAGTAGTACACCAGTAGTAGTATAGTAGTATCTTACCCTCCATAGTGTGGTGACCCCCTCTTCTTTAGTCATTCTGTAGTATAGTAGTAGTAGTAGTATAGTAGTAGTAGTAGTGGTATAGTAGTAGTAGTAGTATAGTAGTATCTTACCCTCCATAGTGTGGTGACCCCCTCTTCTTTAGTGATTCTGTAGTATAGTAGTAGTTGTAGTATAGTAGTAGTAGTGGTATAGTAGTAGTAGTAGTATAGTAGTATCTTACCCTCCATAGTGTGGTGACCCCCTCTTCTTTAGTGATTCTGTAGTATAGTAGTAGTTGTAGTATAGTAGTAGTATAGTAGTAGTAGTGGTATAGTAGTAGTAGTAGTATAGTAGTATCTTACCCTCCATAGTGTGGTGACCCCCTCTTCTGTAGTATAGTAGTATAGTAGTAGTATAGTAGTAGTATAGTAGTAGTATAGTAGTAGTTGTAGTATAGTAGTAGTTGTGGTATAGTAGTAGTATAGTAGTATCTTACCCTCCATAGTGTGGTGACCCCCTCTTCTTTAGTATAGTAGTAGTAGTGGTATAGTAGTAGTATAGTAGTAGTAGTGGTATAGTAGTAGTAGTGGTATAGTAGTAGTAGTGGTATAGTAGTAGTAGTATAGTAGTAGTAGTGGTATAGTAGTAGTATAGTAGTAAAGTAGTATCTTACCCTCCATAGTGTGGTGACACCCTCTTCTTTAGTGATTCTGGCCAGAGCATTGAACACATTAGAATACCCTCTCTTCTGGTCTGCAGGGAGACTGGGGGAGAGAGAGGAAATGACACAATTACACATCATTTAATTCCTCTGTTACCACTGTTCATCCTCTGTCTCACACCCTCCCTCCCTCCCACCGTCCGTCGGCGGTCACCCTCCCTCCCTCCCACCGTCCGTCGGCGGTCACCCTCCCTCCCTCCCTCCCTCTCCCCGTCCGTGGTCACCCTCCCTCCCTCCCTCCCTCTCACCGTCCGTGGTCACCCTCCCTCCCTCCCTCCCTCCCACCGTCCGTCCGTCCGTGGTCACCCTCCCTCCCTCCCTCTCACCGTCCGTCCGTGGTCACCCTCCCTCCCTCCCTCTCACCGTCCGTCCGTGGTCACCCTCCCTCCCTCCCTCTCACCGTCCGTCCGTGGTCACCCTCCCTCCCTCTCACCGTCCGTCCGTGGTCACCCTCCCTCCCTCCCTCCCTCTCACCGTCCGTCCGTGGTCACCCTCCCTCCCTCCCTCTCACCGTCCGTGGTCACACTCCCTCCCTCCCTCTCACCGTCCGTGGTCACCCTCCCTCCCTCCTACCCACCGTCCGTCCGTGGTCACCCTCCCTCCCTCCCTCTCACCGTCCGTGGTCACACTCCCTCCCTCCCTCTCACCGTCCGTGGTCACCCTCCCTCCCTCCCTCTCACCGTCCGTGGTCACCCTCCCTCCCTCCTTCCCACCGTCCGTCCGGGGTCACCCTCCCTCCCTCCCTCTCACCGTCCGTGGTCACCCTCCCACCCACCGTCCGTGGTCACCCTCCCTCCCACCGCCCGTCCGGGGTCACCCTCCCTCTCACCGTCCGTCAGCGGCCTCCTCCCTCCCTCCCTCCCTCCCACCGTCCGTGGTCACCCTCCCTCCCTCCCTCCCTCCCTCCCTCTCACCGTCCGTGGTCACCCTCCCTCCCTCCCTCCCTCTCACCGTCCGTGGTCACCCTCCCTCCCCCCCTCTCACCGTCCGTCAGCGGTCATCCTGATCAAGGCGACTTCAGCAGGTGTTCCAACGAAGGCTCCGGTTGCTCCAGCCGTCATACCAATCAGAGCCTTCATGAGGAAGCTGGGCGGAGTCCCGTCCTGTCCCGTCATCTTCTCAAACAACACCGTGTAGATTCCTAACCTCGTTGTGGTGTAGGTAGCCTGGCGGAGCAGACCTGCTGACAGACTACAAACCACATCATGATGTAGATACCAACACCATGTTGGTAGCCTGGCGGACTGAATTAGTATAATAGTAGAGTAGTATTATCGTAATAGTAGTATTGTAACAGTATAGTAATATTGGATGATAGCTTGTTTTTATCTAGGACAGAGGAATTTATAACAGACTTGTTCCGACATAACTTAGGTACAGGAGATCCCCTTATTGTATGGGATACTTTTAAATGTGCCTTTAGATACCATGCAATTCAATACATATCTCTAAAACAGCAGCAATCTGGGTCAAAAGGGTCCATATTAACAAAGGAAGGACGAAGAACACACATACAGTTGAAGTCTGAAGTTTACATACACTATGGTTGGAGTCATTAAAACTTAGCCCAGTAGTAGTAGCAGTAGTAGTAGTGACAGTAGTAGCAGTAGTAGTAGTAGTGGTGACTATAGCCCAGTAGTATTAGTGACAGTAGTAGTAGTAGTGACTATAGCCCGGTAGTAGTAGTAGTGACTATAGCCCAGTAGTATTAGTGACAGTAGTAGTAGTAGTGACTATAGCCCGGTAGTAGTAGCAGTAGTAGTAGTAGTGACTATAGCCCAGTAGTATTAGTGACAGTAGTAGTAGTAGTAGTAGTGACTATAGCCCAGTAGTAGTAGTAGTAGTAGTAGTAGTAGTAACAGCAGTAGTAGTAGTAATAGTAGTAGTAACAGCTGTAGTAGTAGTAGTAGTAGTAGTAGTGACTATAGCCCAGTAGTAGTAGTAGTAGTAGTGACTATAGCCCAGTAGTAGTAGCAGTAGTAGTAGTAGTGACTATAGCCCAGTAGTATTAGTGACAGTAGTAGTAGTAGTAGTAGTGACTATAGCCCAGTAGTAGTAGCAGTAGTAGTAGTAGTGACTATAGCCCGGTAGTAGTAGCAGTAGTAGTAGTGACTATAGCCCAGTAGTAGTAGTAGTAGTGACTATAGCCCAGTAGTAGTAGCAGTAGTAGTAGTAGTAGTGACTATAGCCCAGTAGTATTAGTGACAGTAGTAGTAGTAGTAGTAGTGACTATAGCCCAGTAGTAGTAGTAACAGCAGTAGTAGTAGTAATAGTAGTAGTAACAGCTGTAGTAGTAGTAGTAGTAGTGACTATAGCCCAGTAGTAGTAGTAGTAGTAGTAACAGCAGTAGTAGTAGTAATAGTAGTAGTAACAGCTGTAGTAGTAGTAATAGTAGTAGTAGTAGTGACTATAGCCCAGTAGTAGTAGTAGTAGTAGTAGTAGTAGTAACAGCAGTAGTAGTAGTAATAGTAGTAGTAACAGCTGTAGTAGTAGTAATAGTAGTAGTAGTAGTGACTATAGCCCAGTAGTAGTAGCAGCAGTAGTAGTAGTAGTAGTAGTAGTAGTGACAGTAGTAGTAGTAGTAGTGACTATAGCCCAGTAGTAGTAGTAGTAGTAGTAGTAGTAGTAGTAGTAACAGCAGTAGTAGTAGTAATAGTAGTAGTAACAGCTGTAGTAGTAGTAATAGTAGTAGTAGTAGTGACTATAGCCCAGTAGTAGTAGCAGTAGTAGTAGTAGTAGTAGTAGTAGTAGTAGTAGTAGTAGTAGTGACAGTAGTAGTAGTAGTAGTGACTATAGCCCAGTAGTAGTAGCAGTAGTAGTAGTAGTAGTAGTGACTATAGCCCAGTAGTAGTAGCAGTAGTAGTAGTAGTAGTAGTAGTAGTAGTAGTAGTAGTAGTAGTAGTAGTGACTATAGCCCAGTAGTAGTAGTAGTAGTAGTAGTAATGTATATACAGGTATAATAATGTACAGTTGAAGTCGGAAGTTTACATACACTTAGGTTGGAGTCATTAAAACGTGTTTTTCAACCACCACAAATGTCTTGTTAACAAACTATAGTTTTGGCAAGTCGGTTAGGACATCTACTTTGTGCATGACACAAGTCATTTTTCCAACAATTGTTTACAGACAGATTATTTCACATATAATTCACTGTATCGCAATTCCAGTGGGTCAGAAGTTTACATACACTAAGTTGACTGTGCCTTTAAACAGCTTGGAAAATTCCAGAAAAAAATTCCAGAAAATGATGTCATGGCTTTAGAAGCTTCTAAAGATCCAGTGTAATATATATAAAAAATAAAGCAAACTTGATGGAATACGGGGGAAAATGCAACAAAGTACCAGTATAGTAGTATTAGTAAAATAGTAACTGTATAGTAGTATTAGTGGCATATTACTAGTATAGTAGTATTAGTAGAATAGTAACTGTATCGTAGTATTAGTGGCATATTACTAGTATAGTAGTATTAGTAGCATAGCAATAGTCGTAGCGTAGTAATAGTGTATATAATAGTAGTACTAACCCAGTATAGATGCCTCCTAGTCCTTCATTCTTCAGTATCGAGGCCAGAGCATGGTAATAGTGTATATAATAGTAGTACTAACCCAGTATAGATGCCTCCTAGTCCTTCATTCTTCAGTATCGAGGCCAGAGCATGGAAGCTGGTCTTGTATTCCCGGGCCTTTCCTCCCTGACCGCTCAGCTGCATCCTGTTCTTCACTAGATCGAGAGGCTGGACGAACACTGTCGCTCCCATCCTGGAGAGAAGACAGACAGTTATAAAGCCTGGACGAACACTGTCGCCCCCATCCTGGGGAGAAGACAGACAGTTATAAAGCCTGGACGAACACTGTCGCCCCCATCCTGGGGAGAAGACAGACAGTTATAAAGCCTGGACGAACACTGTCGCCCCCATCCTGGGGAGAAGACAGACAGTTATAAAGCCTGGACGAACACTGTCGCCCCCATCCTGGAGGGAAGACAGACAGTTATAAAGCCTGGACGAACACTGTCGCTCCCATCCTGGAGAGAAGACAGACAGTTATAAAGCCTGGACGAACACTGTCGCTCCCATCCTGGAGAGAAGACAGACAGTTATAAAGCCTGGACGAACACTGTCGCCCCCATCCTGGAGAGAAGACAGACAGTTATAAAGCCTGGACGAACACTGGCGCTCCCATCCTGGAGAGAAGACAGACAGTTATAAAGCCTGGACGAACACTGTCGCCCCCATCCTGGGGAGAAGACAGACAGTTATAAAGCCTGGACGAACACTGTCGCTCCCATCCTGGAGAGAAGACAGACAGTTATAAAGCCTGGACGAACACTGTCGCTCCCATCCTGGAGGGAAGACAGACAGTTATAAAGCCTGGACGAACACTGTCGCTCCCATCCTGGAGAGAAGACAGACAGTTATAAAGCCTGGACGAACACTGTCGCCCCCATCCTGGGGAGAAGACAGACAGTTATAAAGCCTGGACGAACACTGTCGCTCCCATCCTGGGGAGAAGACAGACAGTTATAGAGCCTGGACGAACACTGTCGCCCCCATCCTGGGGAGAAGACAGACAGTTATAGAGCCTGGACGAACACTGTCGCTCCCATCCTGGGGAGAAGACAGACAGTTATAGAGCCTGGACGAACACTGTCGCCCCCATCCTGGAGAGAAGACAGACAGTTATAAAGCCTGGACGAACACTGGTCGCCCCCATCCTGGGGAGAAGACAGACAGTTATAAAGCCTGGACGAACACTGTCGCTCCCATCCTGGAGGGAAGACAGACAGTTATAAAGCCTGGACGAACACTGTCGCTCCCATCCTGGGGAGAAGACAGACAGTTATAAAGCCTGGACGAACACTGTCGCTCCCATCCTGGGGAGAAGACAGACAGTTATAAAGCCTGGACGAACACTGTCGCTCCCATCCTGGGGAGAAGACAGACAGTTATAAAGCCTGGACGAACACTGTCGCTCCCATCCTGGGGAGAAGACAGACAGTTATAAAGCCTGGACGAACACTGTCCCTCCCAACCTTGGAGAGAAGGACACAGAGATTACAAATGTGTTAATTCATAGTTTTGATGTCTTCACTATTATTCTACAATGTAGAAAATAGTACATATAAAGAAAAACCCTTGAATGAGTAGGTGTGTCCGAACTTTTGACCGTTACTGTATAGATCGATGTTTTATCTAGATTTGACAGGTACTGCACGTATTCTGCATGACGTACGGTGCCTTGCAAAAGTATTCAGACCCCGTGGGTTTCTTCACATTGGTTTGTTTCAAAGTGGGATTAAAATGGATTGAATTGTCTTTTTTTGTGTGTCAACAATCTACACAAAACACTCACAAAACACTCACAAAACACTCACAAAACACTCACAAAACACTCACAAAACACTCACAAAACACTCTGTCAACGTGGAAGAGAGATAGTAGTTGCATAATTATTCAGCCTCTTTGTTCAGGCAGGTTAGTTGAGTGACATTTGGTTTATCAAAGCCCATAATAATAATAATAATAATAATAACAGGGGTTGCCATGACAGTCCCCCGTACATAGAGCATCTAAGGTCCCTCAGTCAAGTGTTCAACCTCAAGCGCAGATTAAACTACGAAGAGCAGATTTTCAGAAGCCTCATAAAAGGGCATTGATTGGTAACGTTAGATGGTTAACGATAACAAAAATCAGACATTGAATATCTCTTTAAGCATGATCAAGTTAATAATGGAGGATGTATTAAAACCACTGCTTAGGGATTTACCCATGAGGCCGATGGTGATTTTAAAACAGTTACAGAGTTCAATGGCTGTGATGAGAGAACTGAGGATCAACAACATTGTAGACGCTCCACAATAATTACCTAAATGACAAGAGAGAAAAGAAGAAGGATACAAATATACAGAATAAAAATTATTCCAAAATGTGCACTGAAGTAATATTGAAAACAAAAATAGAAAAACAAAGGAACACTTTTTGGCCTTAATGCAAAGCTTTATGTTGTGTTGTATTTGCCCCCAACATATTACTGAGTAACTGCCTCCTTATTTTCAAGCATGGTGGTGGCTGCATCATGTTATGGGTATACGCTTGACATCGGCAAAGACTGGGGAGTTTTTCAGGATGAAATGGGACGGAGCTAAGCACAGGCAAAATCCTAGAGGAAAACCAGGTTCTGTCTGTTTTACACCAGAGACTGGGGAGAGAAATTCACCTTTAAGCTGAACAATAACCTAAAACACAAGGCCAAATCTACACTGGAGTTGCTTACCAAGACGACAGTGAATGTTCCTGAGTGACCAAGTTATAGTTTTGACTTAAATCTGCTTGAAAATCTGACAAGATTTGAAAATGACTGTGTAGCCATGATCCCCAACATCTTGACAGAGCTTGAAAAAGAAATACATCAAATTCAAAGGGTAAAATACAGTCTTGTACAATCCAGATGTGAAAAGCTCTTACAGACTCAAGAAGACTCACAGCTGTAAAACAAATGTGATTCTAACATGTATTGACTCATGGAGCTGAAAACTTAAGCGACAACTATATTTAGCTATTATTATATGTATTTTTTCAATATTTAAAAAAAATATTCCACTTTGACAGAGCATATTGTGCAGATTGTTTATGGAAAATTACAATTTAATCCACTTCGTTAAACGATAAAATGTGAAGAAATCATTGGGGTCTGAAAACTTTAAGGTACTGAGGTCTTCAAGTTGGAATCCATTGCGGTGAAACTGCCACGTCCGTTTGTGATATTACAATAACAAAGACGCTACTTCAAACCAACACTATTTAAGAGCAGAGCAGCAGAGTAGAGCAGCAGAGTAGAACAGCAGAGTAGAACAGAACAGAGCAGCAGAGTAGAGCAGCAGAGTAGAACAGCAGAGTAGAACAGCAGAGTAGAGCAGCAGAGCAGAATAGCAGAGTAGAACAGAACAGAACAGCAGAACAGAACAGCAGAGTAGAACAGCAGAGCAGAGCAGCAGAGTAGAGCAGCAGAGTAGAACAGCAGAGTAGAACAGAACAGATCAGCAGAGTAGAGCAGCAGAGTAGAACAGCAGAGTAGAACAGCAGAGCAGAACAGCAGAGCAGAATAGCAGAGTAGAACAGAACAGAACAGCAGAACAGAACAGCAGAGTAGAACAGCAGAGTAGAACAGAGCAGCAGAGTAGAGCAGCAGAGCAGAACAGAGCAGCAGAGCAGAGCAGCAGAGTAGAACAGCAGAGTAGAATAGCAGAGTAGAACAGAACAGAACAGCAGAGTAGAGCAGCAGAGTAGAACAGAACAGAACAGCAGAGTAGAGCAGCAGAGTAGAACAGCAGAGTAGAACAGCAGAGTAGAACAGCAGAGTAGAACAGCAGAGTAGAACAGCAGAGTAGAACAGCAGAGTAGAACAGCAGAGTAGAACAGAACAGAGTAGAACAGAACAGAGCAGCAGAGCAGAGCAACAGAGTAGAACAGCAGAGTAGAACAGAGTAGAGCAGAACAGAGTAGAGCAGCAGAGTAGAGCAGCAGAGCAGAGCAACAGAGTAGAACAGCAGAGTAGAACAGAACAGAGTAGAACAGAACAGAGTAGAACAGCAGAGTAGAACAGCAGAGTAGCAGAGCAGAGTAGAACAGAACAGAGTAGAACAGAACAGAGTAGAACAGAACAGAGTAAAACAGAACAGAGTAAAACAGAACAGAGTAGAACAGAACAGAGTAGAACAGAACAGAGTAGAACAGAACAGAGTAGAACAGAACAGAGTAGAACAGAACAGAGTAGAACAGAACAGAGTAGAACAGAACAGAGTAGAGCAGAACAGAGTAGAGCAGAACAGAGTAGAACAGAACAGAGTAGAGCAGCAGAGTAGAGCAGCAGAGTAGAGCAGCAGAGTAGAGCAGCAGAGTAGAGCAGCAGAGTAGAACAGCAGAGAAGAGCAGCAGAGAGTAGAGCAGCAGAGTAGAGCAGCAGAGTAGAGCAGCAGAGTAGAACAGCAGAGTAGAACAGCAGAGTAGAGCAGCAGAGTAGAACAGCAGAGTAGAACAGCAGAGAAGAGCAGCAGAGAGTAGAGCAGCAGAGTAGAGCAGCAGAGCAGAACAGCAGAGTAGAGCAGCAGAGCAGAACAGCAGAGTAGAGCAGCAGATATCAGCTCTGCATGCGTGGGAGGAGGCATAAGGGCCTACAGTGTTATGCCCACAGCACAGACAGAAATACACCAACACTACCATACACAGCCAACCCACTATCACCACACCACTACAGTACTGGTACTCTCACTATACTGAGAAGAGAATTCTGAATATGACCCTCCTCTACTAGCAGTAAAGCCAATATGACCCTCCTCTACTAGCAGTAAAGCCAATATGACCCTCTCCACTGATAGAGATTTCACCAAGTGTGCTACCTCAAACACCATTTTGATAGATCAGAGTCTCTCTGAGAGAACAGGCTAGGTTACCAGGTCCATCTCTCTGAGAGAACAGGCTAGGTTACCAGGTCTCTCTCTCTCTGAGAGAACAGGCTAGGTTACCAGGTCTCTCTCTCTCTGAGAGAACAGGCTAGGTTACCAGGTCTCTCTCTCTGAGAGAACAGGCTAGGTTACCAGGTCTCTCTCTCTGAGAGAACAGGCTAGGTTACCAGGTCTCTCTCTGAGAGAACAGGCTAGGTTACCAGGTCTCTCTCTCTGAGAGAACAGGCTAGGTTACCAGGTCTCTCTCTCTCTCTGAGAGAACAGGCTAGGTTACCAGGTCTCTCTCTCTCTGAGAGAACAGGCTAGGTTACCAGGTCTCTCTCTCTGAGAGAACAGGCTGGGTTACCAGGTCTCTCTCTCTCTCTGAGAGAACAGGCTAGGTTACCAGGTCTCTCTCTCTCTCTGAGAGAACAGGCTAGGTTACCAGGTCTCTCTCTCTCTGAGAGAACAGGCTAGGTTACCAGGTCTCTCTCTCTGAGAGAACAGGCTGGGTTACCAGGTCTCTCTCTCTCTCTGAGAGAACAGGCTAGGTTACCAGGTCTCTCTCTCTCTCTGAGAGAACAGGCTAGGTTACCAGGTCTCTCTCTCTCTGAGAGAACAGGCTAGGTTACCAGGTCTCTCTCGCTGAGAGAACAGGCTAGGTTACCAGGTCTCTCTCTCTGAGAGAACAGGCTAGGTTACTAGGTCTCTGAGAGAACAGGCTAGGTTACCAGGTCTCTCTCTCTGAGAGAACAGGCTAGGTTACCAGGTCTCTGAGAGAACAGGCTAGGTTACCAGGTCTCTCTCTCTGAGAGAACAGGCTAGGTTACCAGGTCTCTCTCTGAGAGAACAGGCTAGGTTACCAGGTCTCTCTCTCTGAGAGAACAGGCTGGTTTAACAGGTTTATCTCTGAGATAACAGGCTAGGTTACCAGGTCTCTGAGATAACAGGCTAGGTTACCAGGTCTCTGAGAGAACAGGCTGGGTTACTAGGTCTCTGAGAGAACAGGCTAGGTTACCAGGTCTCTCTCTCTGAGAGAACAGGCTAGGTTACCAGGTCTCTCTCTCTCTGAGAGAACAGGCTGGGTTACCAGGTCTCTCTCTCTCTCTGAGAGAACAGGCTAGGTTACCAGGTCTCTCTCTCTCTCTGAGAGAACAGGCTAGGTTACCAGGTCTCTCTCTCTCTCTGAGAGAACAGGCTAGGTTACCAGGTCTCTCTCGCTGAGAGAACAGGCTAGGTTACCAGGTCTCTCTCTCTGAGAGAACAGGCTAGGTTACTAGGTCTCTGAGAGAACAGGCTAGGTTACCAGGTCTCTCTCTCTGAGAGAACAGGCTAGGTTACCAGGTCTCTGAGAGAACAGGCTAGGTTACCAGGTCTCTCTCTCTGAGAGAACAGGCTAGGTTACCAGGTCTCTCTCTGAGAGAACAGGCTAGGTTACCAGGTCTCTCTCTCTGAGAGAACAGGCTGGTTTAACAGGTTTATCTCTGAGATAACAGGCTAGGTTACCAGGTCTCTGAGATAACAGGCTAGGTTACCAGGTCTCTGAGAGAACAGGCTGGGTTACTAGGTCTCTGAGAGAACAGGCTAGGTTACCAGGTCTCTCTCTCTGAGAGAACAGGCTAGGTTACCAGGTCTCTGAGAGAACAGGCTAGGTTACCAGGTCTCTGAGAGAACAGGCTAGGTTACCAGGTCTCTCTCTCTGAGAGAACAGGCTAGGTTACTAGGTCTCTGAGAGAACAGGCTAGGTTACCAGGTCTCTCTCTCTGAGAGAACAGGCTAGGTTACCAGGTCTCTGAGAGAACAGGCTAGGTTACCAGGTCTCTCTCTCTGAGAGAACAGGCTAGGTTACCAGGTCTCTGAGAGAACAGGCTAGGTTACCAGGTCTCTCTCTCTGAGAGAACAGGCTAGGTTACCAGGTCTCTCTCTGAGAGAACAGGCTAGGTTACCAGGTCTCTCTCTCTGAGAGAACAGGCTGGTTTAACAGGTTTATCTCTGAGATAACAGGCTAGGTTACCAGGTCTCTGAGATAACAGGCTAGGTTACCAGGTCTCTGAGAGAACAGGCTGGGTTACTAGGTCTCTGAGAGAACAGGCTAGGTTACCAGGTCTCTCTCTCTGAGAGAACAGGCTAGGTTACCAGGTCTCTCTCTCTCTGAGAGAACAGGCTGGGTTACCAGGTCTCTCTCTCTCTCTGAGAGAACAGGCTAGGTTACCAGGTCTCTCTCTCTCTCTGAGAGAACAGGCTAGGTTACCAGGTCTCTCTCTCTCTCTGAGAGAACAGGCTAGGTTACCAGGTCTCTCTCGCTGAGAGAACAGGCTAGGTTACCAGGTCTCTCTCTCTGAGAGAACAGGCTAGGTTACTAGGTCTCTGAGAGAACAGGCTAGGTTACCAGGTCTCTCTCTCTGAGAGAACAGGCTAGGTTACCAGGTCTCTGAGAGAACAGGCTAGGTTACCAGGTCTCTCTCTCTGAGAGAACAGGCTAGGTTACCAGGTCTCTCTCTGAGAGAACAGGCTAGGTTACCAGGTCTCTCTCTCTGAGAGAACAGGCTGGTTTAACAGGTTTATCTCTGAGATAACAGGCTAGGTTACCAGGTCTCTGAGATAACAGGCTAGGTTACCAGGTCTCTGAGAGAACAGGCTGGGTTACTAGGTCTCTGAGAGAACAGGCTAGGTTACCAGGTCTCTCTCTCTGAGAGAACAGGCTAGGTTACCAGGTCTCTGAGAGAACAGGCTAGGTTACCAGGTCTCTGAGAGAACAGGCTAGGTTACCAGGTCTCTCTCTCTGAGAGAACAGGCTAGGTTACTAGGTCTCTGAGAGAACAGGCTAGGTTACCAGGTCTCTCTCTCTGAGAGAACAGGCTAGGTTACCAGGTCTCTGAGAGAACAGGCTAGGTTACCAGGTCTCTCTCTCTGAGAGAACAGGCTAGGTTACCAGGTCTCTCTCTGAGAGAACAGGCTAGGTTACCAGGTCTCTCTCTCTGAGAGAACAGGCTGGTTTAACAGGTTTATCTCTGAGATAACAGGCTAGGTTACCAGGTCTCTGAGATAACAGGCTAGGTTACCAGGTCTCTGAGAGAACAGGCTGGGTTACTAGGTCTCTGAGAGAACAGGCTAGGTTACCAGGTCTCTCTCTCTGAGAGAACAGGCTAGGTTACCAGGTCTCTCTCTCTCTGAGAGAACAGGCTGGGTTACCAGGTCTCTCTCTCTCTCTGAGAGAACAGGCTAGGTTACCAGGTCTCTCTCTCTCTCTGAGAGAACAGGCTAGGTTACCAGGTCTCTCTCTCTCTCTGAGAGAACAGGCTAGGTTACCAGGTCTCTCTCGCTGAGAGAACAGGCTAGGTTACCAGGTCTCTCTCTCTGAGAGAACAGGCTAGGTTACTAGGTCTCTGAGAGAACAGGCTAGGTTACCAGGTCTCTCTCTCTGAGAGAACAGGCTAGGTTACCAGGTCTCTGAGAGAACAGGCTAGGTTACCAGGTCTCTCTCTCTGAGAGAACAGGCTAGGTTACCAGGTCTCTCTCTGAGAGAACAGGCTAGGTTACCAGGTCTCTCTCTCTGAGAGAACAGGCTGGTTTAACAGGTTTATCTCTGAGATAACAGGCTAGGTTACCAGGTCTCTGAGATAACAGGCTAGGTTACCAGGTCTCTGAGAGAACAGGCTGGGTTACCAGGTCTCTCTCTCTGAGAGAACAGGCTAGGTTACCAGGTCTCTCTCTCTGAGAGAACAGGCTAGGTTACCAGGTCTCTGAGAGAACAGGCTAGGTTACCAGGTCTCTGAGAGAACAGGCTAGGTTACCAGGTCTCTCTCTGAGAGAACAGGCTGGTTTAACAGGTTTATCTCTGAGAGAACAGGCTGGTTTAACAGGTTTATCTCTGAGAGAACAGGCTAGGTTACTAGGTCTCTGAGAGAACAGGCTGGTTTAACAGGTTTATCTCTGAGAAAACAGGCTAGGGGGCTGAGAGGGAATTTCTTTGTCTTTGAGGTCTTGAAATGTAATAAGACTGGAACAGTAGGTGCATGACTGATACGCGACACATTCAGTCATTCTACTCATGTCGGGAATACTCTGCAGAAACTGGCTGATACAAACTCACCCCGTAGGCTTCATTTTTCCAGGGACAGTGCACGTTAATCAACGTTTCAGTGAAAGTGCCGGTTTAGACGGCCAGCTAATTTTCAACCGCAGTCCCTGAACAGGTTGTTTTTAAATTACAATACTGACAAACAATGAGTAGTGAGCACCCGCAGAGAAACACGCAGACAGAGAAACATAGGACGAGTAACACGTAGTACGCAGACAGAGCAACATAGGACAAGTAACACGTAGTACGCAGACAGAGAAACATAGGACAAGTAACACGTAGTACGCAGACAGAGAAACATAGGACAAGTAACACGTAGTACGCAGACAGAGAAACATAGGACAAGTAACACGTAGTACGCAGACAGAGAAACATAGGACAAGTAACACGTAGTACGCAGACAGAGAAACATAGGACAAGTAACACGTAGTACGCAGACAGAGAAACAGCACAAAAAGATCCAAAACAAAATACATAAAAGCAGCAGTGTTTCCACACCTCACAAGCTACAGACAGCATGGAAAACGGCAATACACCGCTAGGGATTATGTTGGTGGTCATAGCGCTTGAACGTAACCGGAGGCATCGACATACCGGTCTCTGGGCCTAGCTAGCTGTCAGTGCGTGTGTACAGACCCAAATGTCAATGCGTGTGTGCGAAGGTTGACGCCATTATGCGGGGATAGTAACATCGACCGGGCTGTCAACATGCACCGTAAACACACACGAGTTGATCACTTAAATGATACATTAATTCATGACTAAATACATGTTATTCTCGGTTTCTAACTCCCTCTCTAACTTAGTATGCTGTGCCCCTGGCCGGTAACAGAGCACCGCTGTCAGCGGGGCTGCTGTGTGAGTGTGACCGCTGAGAGCGGCCTGTAGCCCGGGTACCTACCCTGCCAGTCCCCCAAAGAGGAACTTAATGGCCTTGGGAGAGGTCTTCGGTTTGGAAGCTTCCGCCATTTTCTCTCTGGCTCTTTTCAAACCGGACGACAGTCCCTCGGTAAAGGGATTCTGGCTTCACGCGTAGCTGTCGCTTCTGGTCGGTGCTTTACCTCTAGCGATGGAGCAAGGTGACACACGGGGGCGCGCACGCACGGACGAAGGGGAAGTAGATGGACCAATGGGGAGGGGCGAGGAGGATGACAGAGAACGAGCACGCTGAGGTTTTTAATAAAGCTTCGTAGTTGAAAATGAACTTCCAATGTATTAAGAGATAACTCACATATATTAGATCTGTCGACAACAAATGTTTTTTTTTCATCCAGTTGTTTCAAGAATGGATGATTAAATAGGACACTACAAGACAGGGTTACAGGGGACAGTTGGGTATCTTAGCATCATTAGAATATCTTTGATAAAGACCTCGCCTGTCAAACCAATCAGTGGATAGAAAAGGCGAGCTTTGGTGTTGTCACGGCACAAAACGTAAACAGGGACGAACACTCCGACGGACAAGAGAAATTACTTGGGAGTCTACCTTTATTGGTTTATCTTGTTAGAGGGCGGGTTTGACGTTCTGCTGCGTTCAAGTGCTATTGGAAACTCGCAACTTCCGAGTTAAACTGAACGTATGTTATTTGCGTAGAGCTATCTATTGATTGATTCTCATACTTCTCAAGAGGGAAACTCAGGATCATCTTTCACCACTGAGTTAGCAAGTCAGATGGGAAGATGGCGGAAACTGGTGTTCTGTTTGAAACCGATGGCGTATCAAGTGGAGATGAGGGTGTGAGAAGGATTGGTTTACGGTGGTGAATTGTTAGGATTTATGTTTATGCACTATAGCCTGCTAGCATATTGTTTGAAGATGAATATTGTTTTGTTACACACACACACACACACACACAAACAATACAGATGTAGGTGTGTAATGACTGACCAACATTGAGTGACAGGCCATAAAAGCTGTGGTCAATCTGGAGAGGGGAGGGGTGCATCTCTCTAGGCCAACCAGGGAGGTTAGATTACTGGACAGTACCATATTAGGAATTGTTTGAGTGAATAATCAAGGGGGAGACACAAGACGGAGCTAATCTACCCAGCAACCAGATGTGGACAAAGGAAACCACTAAGGGACTTGGACAAGTCCAGATGCCAACATAGGCGGGGCAAAGTCTAAACCGCGCTCAGCCTCTACTGTGATAGGCCAACAGACGCGTTGGAACTACGTCATCACGGTATAAGAACAGCTGTTTACGTACTTCCTGCCAGTTCCCTGCTTTACCCTGCGTGGTGATACAGTGAACCCGTATATACGAAAATTGCATTTACCATTTATCGATTGAGTTTAATTAAAATACTTAAAATATATTCGGTGACTCTGAATCACATTTTGTCCTGATACCAGATTTGAACTGACGCAAATCTCTTTCAAATATAAGGAAACAAGAGAAGTAAAGTGGTAGTGGAATCTAGTAAATCCAAGATAAATTCTGTTTATTTTTTGGGTCGGAGTGAAGGTTTTGAATCGATGCTGTTACCTGGGAGCGTACTCTGCATTGGATGAGGTGGGAGAGTAACGAGAAGTGGGCTTGTTGTGGTTTTCTGTGTGTATCCGTGAAACAGAAGGAGCGTACTCTGTGCCTCGAGAAGATATCGGATTGGAATGTGTCGTGTGGATCTTGGAAGCAGCACACCTATAAAAGGGGTTATCTCTGGGGTGGCGCTGAAAGGAAATGCCAAGGAAATAGGTGAAGAATTGGATGAATTGGTTGGTGCACACCGATTGGTCGATGGATCTATTGTATTGTTGTTTGAAGAAGAGTCTCTCATCTGCTTGGGTTCTGTGATATAAGTTGCCAGCAGATCCAACTCGATTTCGTAAAGTTACACTAGGATCAGACAGCGTTCTTGTGGAGATTAAAGGTGGCTACAAGCTCCACTCCGTCAACCGGTGTGCGTGCATGTGCAAGGGCAGAGTCAGTTTTTTGGGGGGGCAGCGTGCACTTCTGTCCACATCGTCGTTGCGTTCCACCCAGAGAAGAAATCCACCTTTTGTGGTTTATATCCACTAAGGGGCTGGGGGAGCCAGAGTAGCTTACCAAGCAAGAGGGCTGGGAGCTGGGAGCTGGGGGCTGGGGGCTGGGATCTGGGAGCTGGGGGCTGGGAGCTGGGGGCTGGGATCTGGGAGCTGGGGGCTGGGAGCTGGGGGCTGGGGGCTGGGAGCTGGGAGCTGTGATCTGGGGGCTGGGAGCTGGGATCTGGGATCTGGGAGCTGGGATCTGGGATCTGGGGGCTGGGGGCTGGGATCTGGGATCTGGGGGCTGGGAGCTGGGAGCTGGGAGCTGGGGGCTGGGGGCTGGGAGCTGGGATCTGGGGGCTGGGAGCTGGGGGCTGGGGGCTGGGAGCTGGGATCTGGGGGCTGGGAGCTGGGATCTGGGGGCTGTGATCTGGGAGCTGGGAGCTGGGGGCTGGGAGCTGGGGGCTGGGGGCTGGGAGCTGGGGGCTGGGAGCTGGGATCTGGGGGCTGGGAGCTGTGATCTGGGGGCTGTGATCTGGGGGCTGGGAGCTGTGATCTGGGAGCTGGGAGCTGGGGGCTGGGGGCTGGGGGCTGGGAGCTGTGATCTGGGGGCTGGGGGCTGGGAGCTGGGAGCTGGGGGCTGGGAGCTGGGGGCTGGGAGCTGGGAGCTGGGGGCTGGGGGCTGGGAGCTGTGATCTGGGGGCTGGGAGCTGGGAGCTGTGATCTGGGAGCTGGGAGCTGTGATCTGGGGGCTGGGAGCTGGGAGCTGTGATCTGGGGGCTGGGGGCTGGGAGCTGGGAGCTGGGAGCTGTGATCTGGGGGCTGGGAGCTGGGATCTGGGAGCTGGGAGCTGGGAGCTGTGATCTGGGGGCTGGGAGCTGTGATCTGGGGGCTGGGAGCTGGGATCTGGGAGCTGGGAGCTGGGGGCTGTGATCTGGGAGCTGGGAGCTGGGGGCTGGGAGCTGGGAGCTGGGATCTGGGATCTGGGGGCTGGGAGCTGGGGGCTGGGAGCTGGGAGCTGGGATCTGGGAGCTGGGAGCCAGAGTAGCTTACCAAGCAAGAGGGTCCAAGGCACTCAGAGCATCGACCGACTGGCAAGTGTCTTCACTGACATTTTCAACCTCTCCCTGACCGAGTCTGTAATACCAACATGTTTCAAGCAGACTACCATAGTCTCTGTGCCCAAGGAAGTGAAGGTAACCTGCCAAAATGACTACTGCCCCATAGCACTCATGTTGGTAGCCATGAAGTGCTTTGAAAGGCTGGTCATGGATCACATAAACACCATCGTCTCGAGTGGCCGTCCTGCAAGGACGACTGCAAGAGCACAGTGCAGAATGCTCAATGAGGTTAAGAAGAATCCTAGAGTGTCAGCTAAAGACTTACAGAAATCTCTGGAACATGCTAACATCTCTGTTGACGAGTCTACGATACGTAAAACACTAAACAAGAATGGTGTTCATGGGAGGACACCACGGAAGAAGCCACTGATGTCCAAAAAAAACATTGCTGTCGTCTGAAGTTTGCAAAAGAGCACCTGGATGTTCCACAGCGCTACTGGCAAAATATTCTGTGGACAGATGAAACTACAGTTCAGTTGTTTGGAAGGAACACAACGATATGTGTGGAGAACAAAAGGCACAGCACACCAACATCAAAACCTCATCCCAACTGTAAAGTCTGGTGGAGGGAGCATCATGGTTTGGGGCTGCTTTGCTGCCTCAGGGTCTGGACAGCTTGCTATCATTGACGGAAAAAATGAATTCCCAAGTTTTTCAAGACATTTTGCAGGAGAATGTAAGGCTATCTGTCCGCCAATTGAAGCTCAACAGAAGTTGGGTGATGCAACAGGACAACAACAGAATGGCTTCAACAGAAGAAAATACGCCTTCTGGAGTGGCCCAGTCAGAGTCCTGACCTCAACCCGATTGAGATGCTGTGGCATGACCTCAAGAGAACGGTTCACACCAGACATCCCAAGAATATTGCTGACCTGAAACAGTTTTGTAAAGAGGAATGGTCCAAAATTCCTCCTGACCGTTGTGCAGGTCTGATCCACAACTACAGAAAACATTGGTTGAGGTTATTGCTTAAGGAGGGTCAACCAGTTATTAAATCCAAGGGTTCACATACTTTTCCCACCCTGCACTGTGAATGTTTACACAGTGTGTTCAATAAAGACATGAAAACGTATAATTGTTTGTGTGTTATTAGTTTAAGCAGACTGTGTTTGTCTATTGTTGTGACTTAGATGAAGATCAGATACAATTTGATGGCCAATTTATGCAGAAATCCAGTTATTTCCAAAGAGTTCACATACTTTTTCTTGCCCCTGTATATACTAGGTGGTGTCAGAGGACTGTACCGGTACCCCCTGTATATACTAGGTGGTGTCAGAGGACTGTACCGGTACCCCCTGTATATACTAGGTGGTGTCAGAGGACTCTACCGGTACCCCCTGTATATACTAGGTGGTGTCAGAGGACTGTACCGGTACCCCCTGTATATACTAGGTGGTGTCAGAGGACTGTACCGGTACCCCCTGTATATACTAGGTGGTGTCAGAGGACTCTACCGGTACCCCCTGTATATACTAGGTGGTGTCAGAGGACTCTACCGGTACCCCCTGTATATACTAGGTGGTGTCAGAGGACTCTACCGGTACCCCCTGTATATACTAGGTGGTGTCAGAGGACTCTACCGGTACCCCCTGTATATACTAGGTGGTGTCAGAGGACTCTACCGGTACCCCCTGTATATACTAGGTGGTGTCAGAGTACTGTACCGGTACCCCCTGTATATACTAGGTGGTGTCAGAGGACTGTACCGGTACCCCCTGTATATACTAGGTGGTGTCAGAGGACTGTACCGGTACCCCCTGTATATACTAGGTGGTGTCAGAGGACTGTACCGGTACCCCCTGTATATACTAGGTGGTGTCAGAGGACTGTACCGGTACCCCCTGTATATACTAGGTGGTGTCAGAGGACTGTACCGGTACCCCCTGTATATACTAGGTGGTGTCAGAGGACTGTACCGGTACCCCCTGTATATACTAGGTGGTGTCAGAGGACTGTACCGGTACCCCCTGTATATACTAGGTGGTGTCAGAGGACTGTACCGGTACCCCCTGTATATACTAGGTGGTGTCAGAGGACTGTACCGGTACCCCCTGTATATACTAGGTGGTGTCAGAGGACTGTACCGGTACCCCCTGTATATACTAGGTGGTGTCAGAGGACTGTACCGGTACCCCCTGTATATACTAGGTGGTGTCAGAGGACTGTACCGGTACCCCCTGTATATACTAGGTGGTGTCAGAGGACTGTACCGGTACCCCCTGTATATACTAGGTGGTGTCAGAGGACTGTACCGGTACCCCCTGTATATACTAGGTGGTGTCAGAGGACTGTACCGGTACCCCCTGTATATACTAGGTGGTGTCAGAGGACTGTAAAGGTACCCCCTGTATATACTAGGTGGTGTCAGAGGACTGTACCGGTACCCCCTGTATATACTAGGTGGTGTCAGAGGACTGTACCAGTACCCCCTGTATATATCCTCGGTATTGTTATTGTTACTTTCGTTTATTTTGTAAATATTTTCTTAACTATTTCTTGAACTGCGTCGTTGGTTAAGGGCTTGTCAGTAACCATTTCATGGTAAGGTCTACACCGGTTGTATTCGGCGCATGTGACAAACACACTTTGATTTGATCAAGGTCGCATATACAGTAGGTCTGTAAGAGGTCCTACAATACGTTTTGTAGTGATTCCTATGTTGTTGATGTAAATAATATTTGTTGATCTGAGGTGTGTAATGAGGAGCAACCAGACACTGCATTTAACACATTTATGAAATTGCTTATTCCAGTTACTAATAAACATGCACCCATAAAAAAATCACTGTAAAATCTGTTAAATCCCTGTGGATTGATGAGGAATTGAAAAAGCACTATTTGACCAAGAAGGAGAGTGATGGAGTGCTGCATCAGATGACCTGGCCTCCACAATCACCCCCAACCTCCACAATGTAGAAAATAGTAAAAATAAAGAAAAACCTTGAATGAGTTGGGTGTTGTAAAACATTTGACCGGTATATATAAATACAGTGCATTGGGAAAGTATTCAGACCCATAGATTTTTTCCAAATTTTGTTACGTTACAGCCTTATTCTAAAATCGTTTTTTCCCCCTCATCAATCTACACACAATACCCCATAATGACAAAGCAAAAAACTGTTTTTTAGATTTTTTGCAAATGTATTAAAAATGAAAAACTGCAATATCACATTTACATAAGTATTCAGACCCTTTACTCAGTACTTTGTTGAAGCACCTTTGGCAGCGATTACAGCCTCGAGTCTTATTGGGTATGATGCTAAAAGCTTGGCACACCTGTATTTGTGGAGTTTCTCCCATTCTTCTCTGCAGATCCTCTCAAGCTCTGTCAGGTTGGATGGGGAGCGTCGCTGCACAGCTATTTTCAGGTCTCTCCAGAGATGTTCGATCGGGTTCAAGTCCGGCCTCTGGCTGGGCCACTCAAGGACATTCAGAGACTTGTCCCGAAGCCACTCCTGTGTTGTCTTGGCTGTGTGCTTAGGGTCGATGTGCTGTTGGAAGGAGAACCTTCACCCCAGTCTGATAGAAAAATTACATATTTACCTGGTTTGTTTGATATTAATAGTTAGCAATTAATACTTAACAAATAGGACATTTCTGTTCTGTTTAATTCTGTGTTTCTGTAAAGGTTTCCACTCTAGCTTCCTGCAGTTGGTCTCGGCATAGGGTCAAGGAAAAAATGGGTTTTGCTAGAGATAGTTTGAGCTGACAATGACTTGGTGATAATTAACTACAGCCGGCATTCCATAGACAGGAAGTGGTGTGTGTGACCCAGATAGAGAGCCTGGAAGAGTTTAGACATTCCATAGACAGGAAGTGGTGTGTGTGACCCAGATAGAGAGCCTGGAAGAGTTTAGACATTCCATAGACAGGAAGTGGTGTGTGTGACCCAGAGAGAGAGCCTGGAAGAGTTTAGACATTCCATAGACAGGAAGTGGTGTGTGTGACCCAGATAGAGAGAGCCTGGAAGAGTTTAGACATTCCATAGACAGGAAGTGGTGTGTGTGACCAGAGAGAGAGAGCCTGGAAGAGTTTAGACATTCCATAGACAGGAAGTGGTGTGTGTGACCCAGATAGAGAGAGCCTGGAAGAGTTTAGACATTCCATAGACAGGAAGTGGTGTGTGTGACCAGAGAGAGAGAGCCTGGAAGAGTTTAGACATTCCATAGACAGGAAGTGGTGTGTGTGACCCAGATAGAGAGCCTGGAAGAGTTGAGAACAAAGCCTTATTGTCTCATCTTCCTGGCATCTGGGAAACTAAGCCGGATGTAGATAACCAAGGTGGATTATGGGAAGGTTAGAAATGACTAAGCATTTTTTAGGGCCTATATAACATGTTTTTTCATTTTCAGTTGGGCTCTCAGCCTAACAGCCAAGACTGTTGGGTTGACGGTTTGATTATTGCAATAATTAATCAATATTAAATAAAGATGATTGTTTGAAGAAATGAGCAAGTCTCTCTCAGTCCTGCGTTATCTTGGCTGTGTGCTTAGGGTCGTTGTCCTGTTGGAAGGTGAACTTTTGCACCAGTCTGAGGTCCTGAGCGCTTTGGAGCAGTTTTCATCAAGGATCTCTGTACTTTGCTCTGTTCATCTTTCCCTCGATCCTGACTAGTCTCCCAGTCCCTGCCGCTGAAAAATATCCCCACAGCATGATGCTGCCACCACCATGCTTCATAGTAGGGATGGTGCCAGGTTTCCTCCAGACGTGACGCTTGGCATTCAGGCCAAAGCGTTCAAGCTTTGTTTCATCAGACCAGAGAATCTTGTTTCTCATGGTCTGAGAGTCTTTAGGTGCCTTTTGGCAAACTCTAAGCAGGCTTTCATGTGCTTTTTACTGAGGAGTGGCTTCCGTCTGGCCACTCTACCATAAAGGCCTGATTGGTGGATGCAGAGATGGTTGTCCTTCTGGAAGGTTCTCCCATCTCCACAGAGGAACTCTGGAGCTCTGTCAGAGTGACCATTGGGTTCTTGGTCATCTCCCTGACCAAGGCCCTTCTCCCCCGATTGCTCGGTTTGGCCGGGCAGCCAGCTCTAGGAAGAATCTTGGTGGTTCCAATCTTAATCCATTGAAGAATGATGGCGGCCACTGTGTTCTTGGGGACCTTCAATGCTGCAACCGTTTTTTTTGGTACCCTTCCCCAGATCTGTGCTTCGACTCAATCCTGTCTCGGAGCTCTACGGACAATTCCTTCGACCTCATGGCTTGGTTTTTGCTCTGACATGCACTGTCAACTGTGGGACCTTATATAGACAGGTGTGTGCCTTTCCAAATCATGTCCAATCAATTGAATTTACCACAGGTGGACTCCAATCAAGTTGTAGAAACATTTCAAGGATGATCAATGGAAACAGGATGCACCTGGGCTCAATTTTGAGGCTCATATCAAAGAGTCTGAATATGTATGTAAATTAATCTAAAAACCTCTTTTTGCTTTGTCATTCTGGGGTATTGTGTGTAGATTGATTAGGAAAACATGTAATTTAATCAATTTTAGAATTTAAGTCTGTAACGTAACAAAATGTGGAATAAGTCAAGGGGTCTGAATACTTTCCGAAGGCACTAGACACATCAGTGGAGGCTCCTCAGAGGAGAACGGGGAGGACCATCCTCAGGGAATTTCATAAAAATAAAAATAGTAAAACATTAAAGTTATCCTTTTTAGATAAAACTATACCAAATATATTCACGCCAACAAATAATTGATTAAAACACACTGTTTTGCAATGAAGGTCTACAGTAGCCTCAACAGCACTCTGCAGGTACATTGATACATTGGTACATTGACTTCTTGGTACATTGACTTCAATACAAAACCTAGGAGGCTCATGGTTCTCACCCACTTCCATGGACTTACACAATTATGACAACTTCCGGAGGACGTCCTCCAACCTGTCAGAGCTCTTGCAGCATGAACTGACATGTTGTCCACCCAATCAGAAGATCAGAGAATGAATCTAGTACTGAAAGCATAAGCTACAGCTAGCTAGCACTGCAGTGTATTAAATGTGGTGAGTAGTAGACTCAAAGAGAAAGACAATAGTTAAACAGTTTTGAACAAAATAATTTCTTCAAAAAAGGATTAGCGAGAGTGTAATTTTTTTTCACTTTCAGTTTCATTAACTTAGCTAGCACATGCAGCTAGCTAGCTAAGCCTACTCAGAGGGATGCTATGTTAGCTAGCTGGCTATAACAGAGGGATGCTATGTTAGCTAGCTGGCTATGACAGAGGGATGCTATGTTAGCTAGCTGGCTATAACAGAGGGATGCTATGTTAGCTAGCTGGCTATGACAGAGGGATGCTATGTTAGCTAGCTGGCTATGACAGAGGGATGCTATGTTAGCTAGCTGGCTATGACAGAGGGATGCTGTGTTAGCTAGCTGGCTATAACAGAGGGATGCTATGTTAGCTAGCTGGCTATGACAGAGGGATGCTATGTTAGCTAGCTGGCTATGACAGAGGGATGCTATGTTAGCTAGCTGGCTATAACAGAGGGATGCTATGTTAGCTAGCTGGCTATGACTATCCAATACAACACTGGAACCCTTCAAAGTCAAGGAAAGATTTTAGTTTTATTAATTTATTGCCACAGGGTTTACTAACGCGTTAGTTCTATTAGGTATTTTGACTATGACGTTACTTTAGCTAATATGGTGACAACAATATAGGCAATTATAATTATAATTATTAGTAGCAATTATGACATGCTTTGACTTGGAAAGGTTTTTTCTCCTGGCCAAATACGGCGGATGTGTTGTGCATTGAAGTCCACAAGATGAGGGAAAAGGTGAGAGGAGGAGACCGTATAGATGCGGGAAGGAATACAGCTATGAAAGTGAACTGTGTTTACACGTGATCAGGGGTGTATTCATTGAAGACAATTCTGTTAAGTTTCTTAAACGGAAGCAAACGGAACAAAACGGGGATAAACATACCTGAATTTGTCCAATAGAAACTCTCGTTTGCAACTGTTGGACTAATGATGACACCCTAGATCAGCTAGACGCAGGCCAGAGTGTGAAAGGCGGTATTAAATGTGTCACGGTCACCTCAAATATTTATCTTGTCCTGCGTGCACCTATGTTGTAAATAAGGCCATGCTTATGACTAAATAGACCGTCCTCCCTCATAAACGACACTGACCGCCACAGATATACAGCGCTGTGAAAAAGTATTTGCCCCCTTCCTGATTTCTTATTATTTTGCACATTTGTCATACTTAAATGTTTCAGATCATCAAACTAATTTAGATATTACACAAAGATAACCCAAGTAAACACAAATTGCAGTTTTTAAGTGATGATTGTATTTATGAAGGGAAAAAAAGCTATCCGAACCTTCATGGCCCAATGTGACAAAGTAATTGCCCCCAACCTTGTTAAATCATGAATTTACTATGGTTAATCACATGTTTTGTAAAGCTGAGTTCAATTTCAAGCCTGATTACTGCCAGACCTGTTGAATACAGAAATCACTTCAATAGAACCTGTCTGACAAAGTGAAGTAGGCCAAAAGATCTCAAAAAGCAAGACATCACGCCGCGATCCAAAGAAATTCAGGAACAGATGAGAAACAAAGTAATTGACATCTATCAGTCTGGAAAGGGTTACAAAGCCATTTCTAAAGCTTTGGGACTCCAGCGAACCACGGTGACAGCGAACCACGGTGACAGCGAACCACGGTGAGAGACATTATCCACAAATGGAGAACATTTGGAACAGTGGTGAACCTCCCAGGAGTGGCCGGCCAACCAGAACTACCCCAAGAGAGCAGCGACGACTCATCCAAGAGGTCACAAAAGAACCCACAACAACATCTAAAGAACTGCAGGCCTCACTTGCCTCAGTTAAGGTCAGTGTTCATGACCAGAAGAAAGAGACTGGGCAAAAATGGCATCCATGGCAGAGTTCCGAGGAGAAAACCACTGCTGACCAAAAAATAACATAAAGGCTCGTCTCACTTTGGGCAAAAAAACATCTTGATGATCCCCAAGACTTTTGGGGAAATATTCTGTGGACTGACGAGACAAAAGTTGAACTTTTTGTTCCATTACATCTGGCGTAAAAGTAACACAGCATTTCAGAAAAAAGAACATCATACCAACAGTCAAATATGGTGGTGGTAGTGATGGTAGTGATGGTGGTGGTGGTGTGATGGTAGTGATGGTGGTGATGGTAGTGATGGTGGTGATGGTAGTGATGGTGGTGGTGGTGTGATGGTAGTGATGGTGGTGATGGTAGTGATGGTGGTGATGGTAGTGATGGTGGTGATGGTAGTGATGGTAGTGATGGTGGTGGTGGTGTGATGGTAGTGATGGTAGTGATGGTGGTGATGGTAGTGATGGTGGTGATGGTAGTGATGGTAGTGATGGTGGTGATGGTGGTGGTGGTGTGATGGTAGTGATGGTAGTGATGGTGGTGATGGTAGTGATGGTGGTGATGGTAGTGATGGTAGTGATGGTGGTGATGGTAGTGATGGTGGTGGTGGTGTGATGGTAGTGATGGTAGTGATGGTGGTGATGGTAGTGATGGTGGTGATGGTAGTGATGGTAGTGATGGTGGTGATGGTAGTGATGGTAGTGATGGTGGTGATGGTAGTGATGGTGGTGTGATGGTCTAGGGCTGCTTTGCTGCTTCAGGACCTGGACGACTTGCTATGATTGATGGAACCATGAATTCTGCTCTTTACCAAAACATCCTGAAGGAGAATAACGGGCCACCAGGTCGTGATCTCAAGCTGAAGCGCACTTGGGTTCTGCAGCAGGACAATGATCCAAAACACACCAGCAAGTCCACCTCTGAATGGCTTAAAAACCCAAAATGAAGGTTTTGGAGTGGCCTAGTCAAAGTCCGGACTTGAATCCGATTGAGATGCTGTGGCGTGACCTTAAAAAGGCGGTTCGTGCTCGAAAACCCTCCAATGTGGCTGAATTAAAACAATTCTGCAAAGAAGAGTGGGCCAAAATTCCTCCACAGCGATGTGAAAGACTCATTGCCAGTTATCACAAACGCTTGATTGCAGTTGTTGTTGCTGAGGGTGGCACAACTAGTTATTAGGTTTAGGGGGCAATTACCTTTTCACATAGGGCCATGAAGGTTCAGATTGCCTTTTCCCCGTTAATAAATAAAATCATGACTTAACTGCATTTTGTGTTTACTTGGGTTATCTTTGTGTAATATGTAAATGTGTTTGATCTGAAACATTTAAATGTGACAAATGTGCAAAAAAATAAGAAATCAGGAAGGGGGGCAAATACTTCTTCACAGCGCTGTATATTCCAGGAATTAAAGTGATATCCCATAATACGCCCCTGATCACCACGGTAACACGTCCTGTTACCCAGAACCCCCAAGGTCAGAGGTCAACAGTGATGGTGTTATCACCCTTAATCAGCCAATCAATGACCTGAGTAATCAAAAGGTTGTAACTAATACAAAGTTTACAGTGTGTGTTCAGTGTGTGTGTGTGTGTGGCCATCGTAGTGGAGGATGAAAATGCTCCTCTCACAGAACAGAAGTGGTTCAGAGTAAGTGGTTCACACACAGAGTCATCACGTTGTTCAGGTTTAATGGTTCTATTTAAGACAACAACAACCAACATTCTGACATGTTACTAACAAATAAATAGATGATTACACCCCTCACTTCCCCCAGACGACCCCCCAGTGTGTGTGTGTGTGTGTGTGTGTGTGTGTGTGTGTGTGTGTGTGTGTGTGTGTGTGTGTGTGTGTGTGTGTGTTATGCAGCGCGGGGGCTGAAGAACGGCAGGGCTCGGATGTAGAGGTCCAGTCGAGAAGAGAAGAGGTCAGAGGACAGCTGCTCCCCCAGAACACACAGAGGATTCTTCACTATGTACTCTACATACAGCTGGAATAGAGACAGAGGTTAGAACACACAGAGGATTCTTCACTATGTACTCTACATACAGCTGGAATAGAGACAGAGGTTAGAACACACAGAGGATTCTTCACTATGTACTCTACATACAGCTGGAATAGAGACAGAGGTTAGAACACACAGAGGATTCTTCACTATGTACTCTACATACAGCTGGAATAGAGACAGAGGTTAGAACACACAGAGGATTCTTCACTATGTACTCTACATACAGCTGGAATAGAGACAGAGGTTATAACACACAGAGGATTCTTCACTATGTACTCTACATACAGCTGGAATAGAGACAGAGGTTATAACACACAGAGGATTCTTCACTATGTACTCTACATACAGCTGGAATAGAGACAGAGGTTATAACACACAGAGGATTCTTCACTATGTACTCTACATACAGCTGGAATAGAGACAGAGGTTATAACACACAGAGGATTCTTCACTATGTACTCTACATACAGCTGGAATAGAGACAGAGGTTATAACACACAGAGGATTCTTCACTATGTACTCTACATACAGCTGGAATAGAGACAGAGGTTATAACACACAGAGGATTCTTCACTATGTACTCTACATACAGCTGGAATAGAGACAGAGGTTATAACACACAGAGGATTCTTCACTATGTACTCTACATACAGCTGGAATAGAGACAGAGGTTATAACACACAGAGGATTCTTCACTATGTACTCTACATACAGCTGGAATAGAGACAGAGGTTATAACACACAGAGGATTCTTCACTATGTACTCTACATACAGCTGGAATAGAGACAGAGGTTATAACACACAGAGGATTCTTCACTATGTACTCTACATACAGCTGGAATAGAGACAGAGGTTATAACACACAGAGGATTCTTCACTATGTACTCTACATACAGCTGGAATAGAGACAGAGGTTATAACACACAGAGGATTCTTCACTATGTACTCTACATACAGCTGGAATAGAGACAGAGGTTATAATACTACATACAGCTGGAATAGAGACAGAGGTTAGAACACACAGAGGATTCTTCACTATGTACTCTACATACAGCTGGAATAGAGAGAGGTTATAACACACAGAGGATTCTTCACTATGTACTCTACATACAGCTGGAATAGAGACAGAGGTTATAATACTACATACAGCTGGAATAGAGACAGAGGTTATAACACACAGAGGATTCTTCACTATGTACTCTACATACAGCTGGAATAGAGAGACAGAGGTTAGAACACACAGAGGATTCTTCACTATGTACTCTACATACAGCTGGAATAGAGACAGAGGTTATAATACTACATACAGCTGGAATAGAGACAGAGGTTATAACACACAGAGGATTCTTCACTATGTACTCTACATACAGCTGGAATAGAGAGACAGAGGTTAGAACACACAGAGGATTCTTCACTATGTACTCTACATACAGCTGGAATAGAGACAGAGGTTATAACACACAGAGGATTCTTCACTATGTACTCTACATACAGCTGGAATAGAGACAGAGGTAATAACACACAGAGGATTCTTCACTATGTACTCTACATACAGCTGGAATAGAGACAGAGGTTATAACACACAGAGGATTCTTCACTATGTACTCTACATACAGCTGGAATAGAGACAGAGGTTATAACACACAGAGGATTCTTCACTATGTACTCTACATACAGCTGGAATAGAGAGACAGAGGTTATAACACACAGAGGATTCTTCACTATGTACTCTACATACAGCTGGAATAGAGACAGAGGTTATAATACTACATACAGCTGGAATAGAGAGACAGAGGTTATAACACACAGAGGATTCTTCACTATGTACTCTACATACAGCTGGAATAGAGACAGAGGTTATAACACACAGAGGATTCTTCACTATGTACTCTACATACAGCTGGAATAGAGACAGAGGTTATAATACTACATACAGCTGGAATAGAGAGACAGAGGTTATAACACACAGAGGATTCTTCACTATGTACTCTACATACAGCTGGAATAGAGACAGAGGTTATAACACACAGAGGATTCTTCACTATGTACTCTACATACAGCTGGAATAGAGACAGAGGTTATAACACACAGAGGATTCTTCACTATGTACTCTACATACAGCTGGAATAGAGACAGAGGTTATAACACACAGAGGATTCTTCACTATGTACTCTACATACAGCTGGAATAGAGACAGAGGTTATAACACTACATACAGCTGGAATAGAGAGACAGAGGTTATAACACACAGAGGATTCTTCACTATGTACTCTACATACAGCTGGAATAGAGAGACAGAGGTTATAACACTACATACAGCTGGAATAGAGAGACAGAGGTTATAACACACAGAGGATTCTTCACTATGTACTCTACATACAGCTGGAATAGAGACAGAGGTTATAACACTACATACAGCTGGAATAGAGAGACAGAGGTTATAACACACAGAGGATTCTTCACTATGTACTCTACATACAGCTGGAATAGAGAGACAGAGGTTATAACACACAGAGGATTCTTCACTATGTACTCTACATACAGCTGGAATAGAGACAGAGGTTATAACACACAGAGGATTCTTCACTATGTACTCTACATACAGCTGGAATAGAGACAGAGGTTATAACACACAGAGGATTCTTCACTATGTACTCTACATACAGCTGGAATAGAGACAGAGGTTATAACACTACATACAGCTGGAATAGAGAGACAGAGGTTATAACACACAGAGGATTCTTCACTATGTACTCTACATACAGCTGGAATAGAGAGACAGAGGTTATAACACACAGAGGATTCTTCACTATGTACTCTACATACAGCTGGAATAGAGAGACAGAGGTTATAACACACAGAGGATTCTTCACTATGTACTCTACATACAGCTGGAATAGAGAGACAGAGGTTATAACACACAGAGGATTCTTCACTATGTACTCTACATACAGCTGGAATAGAGACAGAGGTTATAACACACAGAGGATTCTTCACTATGTACTCTACATACAGCTGGAATAGAGACAGAGGTTATAACACACAGAGGATTCTTCACTATGTACTCTACATACAGCTGGAATAGAGACAGAGGTTATAACACACAGAGGATTCTTCACTATGTACTCTACATACAGCTGGAATAGAGACAGAGGTTAGAACACACAGAGGATTCTTCACTATGTACTCTACATACAGCTGGAATAGAGAGACAGAGGTTAGAACACACAGAGGATTCTTCACTATGTACTCTACATACAGCTGGAATAGAGAGACAGAGGTTAGAACACACAGAGGATTCTTCACTATGTACTCTACATACAGCTGGAATAGAGACAGAGGTTAGAACACACAGAGGATTCTTCACTATGTACTCTACATACAGCTGGAATAGAGACAGAGGTTATAACACACAGAGGATTCTTCACTATGTACTCTACATACAGCTGGAATAGAGACAGAGGTTAGAACACACAGAGGATTCTTCACTATGTACTCTACATACAGCTGGAATAGAGACAGAGGTTATAACACACAGAGGATTCTTCACTATGTACTCTACATACAGCTGGAATAGAGACAGAGGTTATAACACACAGAGGATTCTTCACTATGTACTCTACATACAGCTGGAATAGAGACAGAGGTTATAACACACAGAGGATTCTTCACTATGTACTCTACATACAGCTGGAATAGAGACAGAGGTTATAACACACAGAGGATTCTTCACTATGTACTCTACATACAGCTGGAATAGAGACAGAGGTTATAACACACAGAGGATTCTTCACTATGTACTCTACATACAGCTGGAATAGAGACAGAGGTTATAACACACAGAGGATTCTTCACTATGTACTCTACATACAGCTGGAATAGAGACAGAGGTTATAACACACAGAGGATTCTTCACTATGTACTCTACATACAGCTGGAATAGAGACAGAGGTTATAACACACAGAGGATTCTTCACTATGTACTCTACATACAGCTGGAATAGAGACAGAGGTTATAACACACAGAGGATTCTTCACTATGTACTCTACATACAGCTGGAATAGAGACAGAGGTTATAACACACAGAGGATTCTTCACTATGTACTCTACATACAGCTGGAATAGAGACAGAGGTTATAACACACAGAGGATTCTTCACTATGTACTCTACATACAGCTGGAATAGAGACAGAGGTTATAACACACAGAGGATTCTTCACTATGTACTCTACATACAGCTGGAATAGAGACAGAGGTTATAATACTACATACAGCTGGAATAGAGACAGAGGTTAGAACACACAGAGGATTCTTCACTATGTACTCTACATACAGCTGGAATAGAGAGAGGTTATAACACACAGAGGATTCTTCACTATGTACTCTACATACAGCTGGAATAGAGACAGAGGTTATAATACTACATACAGCTGGAATAGAGACAGAGGTTATAACACACAGAGGATTCTTCACTATGTACTCTACATACAGCTGGAATAGAGAGACAGAGGTTAGAACACACAGAGGATTCTTCACTATGTACTCTACATACAGCTGGAATAGAGACAGAGGTTATAATACTACATACAGCTGGAATAGAGACAGAGGTTATAACACACAGAGGATTCTTCACTATGTACTCTACATACAGCTGGAATAGAGAGACAGAGGTTAGAACACACAGAGGATTCTTCACTATGTACTCTACATACAGCTGGAATAGAGACAGAGGTTATAACACACAGAGGATTCTTCACTATGTACTCTACATACAGCTGGAATAGAGACAGAGGTAATAACACACAGAGGATTCTTCACTATGTACTCTACATACAGCTGGAATAGAGACAGAGGTTATAACACACAGAGGATTCTTCACTATGTACTCTACATACAGCTGGAATAGAGACAGAGGTTATAACACACAGAGGATTCTTCACTATGTACTCTACATACAGCTGGAATAGAGAGACAGAGGTTATAACACACAGAGGATTCTTCACTATGTACTCTACATACAGCTGGAATAGAGACAGAGGTTATAATACTACATACAGCTGGAATAGAGAGACAGAGGTTATAACACACAGAGGATTCTTCACTATGTACTCTACATACAGCTGGAATAGAGACAGAGGTTATAACACACAGAGGATTCTTCACTATGTACTCTACATACAGCTGGAATAGAGACAGAGGTTATAATACTACATACAGCTGGAATAGAGAGACAGAGGTTATAACACACAGAGGATTCTTCACTATGTACTCTACATACAGCTGGAATAGAGACAGAGGTTATAACACACAGAGGATTCTTCACTATGTACTCTACATACAGCTGGAATAGAGACAGAGGTTATAACACACAGAGGATTCTTCACTATGTACTCTACATACAGCTGGAATAGAGACAGAGGTTATAACACACAGAGGATTCTTCACTATGTACTCTACATACAGCTGGAATAGAGACAGAGGTTATAACACTACATACAGCTGGAATAGAGAGACAGAGGTTATAACACACAGAGGATTCTTCACTATGTACTCTACATACAGCTGGAATAGAGAGACAGAGGTTATAACACTACATACAGCTGGAATAGAGAGACAGAGGTTATAACACACAGAGGATTCTTCACTATGTACTCTACATACAGCTGGAATAGAGACAGAGGTTATAACACTACATACAGCTGGAATAGAGAGACAGAGGTTATAACACACAGAGGATTCTTCACTATGTACTCTACATACAGCTGGAATAGAGAGACAGAGGTTATAACACACAGAGGATTCTTCACTATGTACTCTACATACAGCTGGAATAGAGACAGAGGTTATAACACACAGAGGATTCTTCACTATGTACTCTACATACAGCTGGAATAGAGACAGAGGTTATAACACACAGAGGATTCTTCACTATGTACTCTACATACAGCTGGAATAGAGACAGAGGTTATAACACTACATACAGCTGGAATAGAGAGACAGAGGTTATAACACACAGAGGATTCTTCACTATGTACTCTACATACAGCTGGAATAGAGAGACAGAGGTTATAACACACAGAGGATTCTTCACTATGTACTCTACATACAGCTGGAATAGAGAGACAGAGGTTATAACACACAGAGGATTCTTCACTATGTACTCTACATACAGCTGGAATAGAGAGACAGAGGTTATAACACACAGAGGATTCTTCACTATGTACTCTACATACAGCTGGAATAGAGACAGAGGTTATAACACACAGAGGATTCTTCACTATGTACTCTACATACAGCTGGAATAGAGACAGAGGTTATAACACACAGAGGATTCTTCACTATGTACTCTACATACAGCTGGAATAGAGACAGAGGTTATAACACACAGAGGATTCTTCACTATGTACTCTACATACAGCTGGAATAGAGACAGAGGTTATAACACACAGAGGATTCTTCACTATGTACTCTACATACAGCTGGAATAGAGAGACAGAGGTTATAACACACAGAGGATTCTTCACTATGTACTCTACATACAGCTGGAATAGAGACAGAGGTTATAACACACAGAGGATTCTTCACTATGTACTCTACATACAGCTGGAATAGAGAGACAGAGGTTATAACACACTGAGGATTCTTCACTATGTACTCTACATACAGCTGGAATAGAGAGACAGAGGTTATAACACACAGAGGATTCTTCACTATGTACTCTACATACAGCTGGAATAGAGACAGAGGTTATAACACACAGAGGATTCTTCACTATGTACTCTACATACAGCTGGAATAGAGACAGAGGTTATAACACACAGAGGATTCTTCACTATGTACTCTACATACAGCTGGAATAGAGACAGAGGTTATAACACACAGAGGATTCTTCACTATGTACTCTACATACAGCTGGAATAGAGAGACAGAGGTTATAACACACAGAGGATTCTTCACTATGTACTCTACATACAGCTGGAATAGAGAGACAGAGGTTATAATACTACATACAGCTGGAATAGAGAGACAGAGGTTATAACACACAGAGGATTCTTCACTATGTACTCTACATACAGCTGGAATAGAGAGACAGAGGTTATAACACACAGAGGATTCTTCACTATGTACTCTACATACAGCTGGAATAGAGACAGAGGTTAGAACACACAGAGGATTCTTCACTATGTACTCTACATACAGCTGGAATAGAGACAGAGGTTATAACACACAGAGGATTCTTCACTATGTACTCTACATACAGCTGGAATAGAGACAGAGGTTAGAACACACAGAGGATTCTTCACTATGTACTCTACATACAGCTGGAATAGAGACAGAGGTTAGAACACACAGAGGATTCTTCACTATGTACTCTACATACAGCTGGAATAGAGACAGAGGTTAGAACACACAGAGGATTCTTCACTATGTACTCTACATACAGCTGGAATAGAGACAGAGGTTAGAACACACAGAGGATTCTTCACTATGTACTCTACATACAGCTGGAATAGAGAGACAGAGGTTAGAACACACAGAGGATTCTTCACTATGTACTCTACATACAGCTGGAATAGAGAGACAGAGGTTAGAACACACAGAGGATTCTTCACTATGTACTCTACATACAGCTGGAATAGAGACAGAGGTTAGAACACACAGAGGATTCTTCACTATGTACTCTACATACAGCTGGAATAGAGACAGAGGTTATAACACACAGAGGATTCTTCACTATGTACTCTACATACAGCTGGAATAGAGAGACAGAGGTTAGAACACACAGAGGATTCTTCACTATGTACTCTACATACAGCTGGAATAGAGAGACAGAGGTTAGAACACACAGAGGATTCTTCACTATGTACTCTACATACAGCTGGAATAGAGAGACAGAGGTTAGAACACACAGAGGATTCTTCACTATGTACTCTACATACAGCTGGAATAGAGACAGAGGTTATAACACACAGAGGATTCTTCACTATGTACTCTACATACAGCTGGAATAGAGACACAGAGGTTATAATACTACATACAGCTGGAATAGAGAGACAGAGGTTATAACACACAGAGGATTCTTCACTATGTACTCTACATACAGCTGGAATAGAGACACAGAGGTTATAATACTACATACAGCTGGAATAGAGAGACAGAGGTTATAACACACAGAGGATTCTTCACTATGTACTCTACATACAGCTGGAATAGAGAGACAGAGGTTATAATACTACATACAGCTGGAATAGAGAGACAGAGGTTAGAACACACAGAGGATTCTTCACTATGTACTCTACATACAGCTGGAATAGAGAGACAGAGGTTAGAACACACAGAGGATTCTTCACTATGTACTCTACATACAGCTGGAATAGAGACAGAGGTTAGAACACACAGAGGATTCTTCACTATGTACTCTACATACAGCTGGAATAGAGACAGAGGTTATAACACACAGAGGATTCTTCACTATGTACTCTACATACAGCTGGAATAGAGAGACAGAGGTTAGAACACACAGAGGATTCTTCACTATGTACTCTACATACAGCTGGAATAGAGAGACAGAGGTTAGAACACACAGAGGATTCTTCACTATGTACTCTACATACAGCTGGAATAGAGAGACAGAGGTTAGAACACACAGAGGATTCTTCACTATGTACTCTACATACAGCTGGAATAGAGACAGAGGTTATAACACACAGAGGATTCTTCACTATGTACTCTACATACAGCTGGAATAGAGACACAGAGGTTATAATACTACATACAGCTGGAATAGAGAGACAGAGGTTATAACACACAGAGGATTCTTCACTATGTACTCTACATACAGCTGGAATAGAGACACAGAGGTTATAATACTACATACAGCTGGAATAGAGAGACAGAGGTTATAACACACAGAGGATTCTTCACTATGTACTCTACATACAGCTGGAATAGAGAGACAGAGGTTATAATACTACATACAGCTGGAATAGAGAGACAGAGGTTATAACACACAGAGGATTCTTCACTATGTACTCTACATACAGCTGGAATAGAGAGACAGAGGTTAGAACACACAGAGGATTCTTCACTATGTACTCTACATACAGCTGGAATAGAGACAGAGGTTAGAACACACAGAGGATTCTTCACTATGTACTCTACATACAGCTGGAATAGAGACAGAGGTTATAACACACAGAGGATTCTTCACTATGTACTCTACATACAGCTGGAATAGAGACAGAGGTTATAACACACAGAGGATTCTTCACTATGTACTCTACATACAGTGAGAGTGGGAGAGAGAGAAGGGGAGAGAGAGAAGAGAAGGGGAGAGAAGCGAGGGGGAGAGAGAGGGAGAAGCAGAGAGAGAAGAGAGGGAGAGAGATAGTGGGTTTCTTACACCCCCCATGCTTACCGTGCTGTATATCTGGTGCAGTATCTCTCTGGCGTTGGGAACTCCCAGGTCTGTGTTCATTATGATCTTGATGCCAGTAGCTGTCTCATAGTAGTGCAGTTTATACTTGCTGGTCTGAAAGGTCAAGAAGCCATCCTTCCTGTGGAGGGGTCAAGGGTCAACAACAGTGTGAAGGAAGCTGCATAGCTACTGAACCTTCGTACTCAGAGCAAGTCTTCAGAATTACAATAGTTCAATATAAGATTTAGGAGGATGACCACACAAGACTAATGTTAACACATACCATATACCCATACATTACATTTTTACATTTAAGTCATTTAGCAGACGCTCTTATCCAGAGCGACTTACAAATTGGTGCATTCACCTTATGACATCCAGCATACCACCCACACCCCCCCACCCACCCATACCACAACCACCCACCCATACCACACCACCCACCCACCCATACCACACCACCCACTCTGAAGGATACATATCCAGGGGAGACATCTTGCTGCAGAAGGACCTAATGGAGAACAGCATCCCATACATCAGCTTAAACTCCTGAGAGAGAGAGAGAGAGAGAGAGAGAGAGAGAGAGAGAGAGAGAGAGAGAGACAGAGAGAGAGAGTCATGAGGGAGAGAGAAACCAGTCTAGACAATTGTATCACTTCTGTTATAATAAAGCCTGTATGAAACAAGCCTGTATGGTTGGTTATGAAGACTCTTTACAAACACTGTGTAGTCTATACGAAACACTATGAAGCCTGTATGAAATACTATGAAGCTTGTATGAAATACTATGAAGCCTGTATGAAACACTCTGAAGTCTGTATGAAACACTATGAAGCCTGTATGAAACACTATGAAGCCTGTATGAAACACTATGAAGCCTGTATGAAACACTATGAAGCCTGTATGAAACACTATGAAGCCTGTATGAAACACTATGAAGCCTGTATGAAACACTATGAAGCCTGTATGAAACACTATGAAGCCTGTATGAAACACTATGAAGCCTGTATGAAACACTGTGAAGCCTGTATGAAACACTATGAAGCCTGTATGAAACACTATGAAGCTTGTATGAAATACTATGAAGCCTGTATGAAACCTGTATGAAATACTATGAAGCCTGTATGAAATACTATGAAGCTTGTATGAAACTGAAAATCTATGAAGCATGAATGAAGCGTTATGAAGCCTGTGTGTCACGTTATGCCTCCTGTCTCACCTCCTCCTTGGAGATGCCGGCCTGTTTCTTGCGGTTCCACTCCCCATAGTGCAAACAGCTTCCGTTACGATCAAAGATGTACAAGTTATGAACCGTCATCTATACAGGGGTCAGAGGTTAAAGGTCAGGCTTCACTTCGACCACAACTGGTGAAATTGTGAATCCTTTATATTGCCTTTTTAGTCATGTGGTGGCTAGCTATGAAACGACCCCTATTATGTAGTGCTAGACAGAGCGAGGAATAACTACTTCGATCTTTGTCATTATTTTTGGACTCTCCCTTACTAAATATACGCCTTGCAACTAGCTACAATATAAACGAGTGTGTGTGTGTGTAATGTGATGATGCTATTGAGCTAACGTTGGCTAACAAACTAGACATTCAAGATATCGAGTTACACTGCGTTGTCTGTGTCGTTACTAGCATTATCTAACTTCGAAAATAACTAACAAATAACCATTAATAAAGAGAATTTGTCGAGAATCAAAAACTGTTAACCTTTCTCTTCCTGTTTCTTACAGAAATACCCCAAAAGAGACGCCCCTTCTACTGCCTGACGATAAAAAAGTCTGCCAAAACTCTTTCGTTCCGGGCATGAAATCAATGATTGGAAGGAGAGCAAAATACTATAAGAATAGAATAGTATGTCTGTTTGTGCTACTATTTTACACATCAAGATAGAATTTGTGCGATCATTTCAGAAAGGCACTCCATAAACTGCGTTGTTTTGTCAAGCTACGTGAGATGCGCTACTTGCGTACAAGTGCTCGACAATTTCTTCCGTATCTTTGGTATCCACATAGACGTACGCCGGGTTGCCATGTTCGCGATTTTCTGTCTAACTTTGAAAACAATGTCGTGGGTGAGATGGAGTGGTCGCGGGTTCGGGTTTTTGGGCTAGTTTTAAATTGCACCGCGGCCGCAATGGCAATTTATTTAAAATATATACCTAACAAAAATATAAACGCAACAATTTCAACGAGTTACAGTTTATATGAAGAAATAAGTCAAATCATTAGGCCCTAATGCATGGAATTTCACATGACTGGGGATGCAGCCTGGGAGCCAGGCCCAGCCAATCAGAATGAGTTTCCCCCACAAAAGGGCTTTATTACAGACAGAAACACATCTCAGTTAGATAACCCGCGATGGGCCAAACCAAAATATACACAACTTTTACAATCACATGTATGTACAATATAGATATGAAAAAGTGTTTGTACACCAAAGAAAAACATTAGCTATGCAGTTGTAATTAAATAAAAAAAAATACACTGAATTATTATTATTATTATCAAATTATTAACATCCCCTTTTGACATGGCCTATTTGAATTGGTCCTTGTGTGCCACTTGGTGCATAATCTAGGGAACAACATCACACTGCTACACAAGCATAGGCCTATTCAATTCATATCCATATTATCCATATTTCATTCTGCGTTTGAAACTATATCCCCATCCTCAGTAGCCTATTCTAGGAGGCTATGGAAGTACTACTCACCTCGAAATTGCCTTGCTATTCATGTTGAATAAAATTAGTCTGTAACTTTGAACAAAGAAGCTGCTAAATCGTTCATTTTACACCTTGCCTAGGCTACTGTAGGCTATCTATTAGATGTAGGCCTATCAGGTGCGTTTGGCTACCTACATCTGCGAGTTAACCATTTATAACGGGTTGTAGTCTTAACATCTGGCATATAATAATGGCTTAATTTCCAGAAAATAGCCTAACATTCGTTTTTTGAAGTACAATAAGGGCAAATTATATTTTCTCTTGCGACATTCAAATACCTTTATTAGTCACATTAGCTAGCAATAATTATTATTTTGATGGAAAACCGAATTTAGCTTCCAAGGTCGTTAGAAGTTACATTTAGATTCCTTCTTAATTCGCTTGATAACGTTATAGAAAAGGAGTTTATTGGCAAAATGTGGCAACCCCTCTCTTGCTGTTAAAGAAACTATGTAGGCTACTATTCAGGCCTTGTGTGCGGGTTTTGAGGAGTCAGATGGATAGCAATTTTAGCTTGACCTGGCAACCCTGGACGTACGCTAAATAAGTTGTTTCAAAATGGCGGCAGCAACGGCGATGCATTTCGGTCAGTTCTCCTCCGGTAGCGACATGGCACCGGACTGGACCATGAAGGAAGTCAGCACCGGGGTAAGTGGGCCGCATGGTGTGGCTGAAACCGGCCCCGATAGGTTGTTCCGGTCCCGATAGGTTGTTCCAGTGCAAAGTTAGCTAGAACTTTGTTACCCCGCTGAATGAGACAGCACTTCTGGCGACAGTCATGGCTAGCTAATTACTAATGATAGCCTCTCCATTAAACCAAGTTCATTCATTATCATTTATATCTATCTCATACAACTAATTTAGTTAAGTTGAGCCAGTTGGCTAATGATTTTTGATTAGCTACGTTTGAACAAAACTTAACCAAATATTTTATAAGTAAAATGAAACACACAGTGCAGAAAGTTCTCTCTATATATTATATGTTAACCCTATATAACCCTAGATATTATATGATAACCCTATATAACCCTAGATATTATATGTTAACCCTATATAACCCTAGATATTATATGTTAACCCTATATAACCCTAGATATTATATGTTAACCCTATATAACCCTAGATATTATATGTTAACCCTATATAACCCTAGATATTATATGTTAACCCTATATAACCCTAGATATTCTATATGTTAACCCTATATAACCCTAGATATTATATGTTAACCCTATATAACCCTAGATATTATATGTTAACCCTATATAACCCTAGATATTATATATGTTAACCCTATATAATCCTATTTATTATATATGTTAACCCTATATAACCCTAGATATTATATATGTTAACTAGATATTCTATATGTTAACCCTATATAACCCTAGATATTATATGTTAACCCTATATAACCCTAGATATTATACGTTAACCCTATATAACCCTAGATATTATACGTTAACCCTATGTTTACATGGTTCTGTGCTCCAGGTGAAATGTGAACTCACTACCATCTATCTGCTTTGAACAGGTTGGACATGAGTAGCTATCAAA
>NC_092116.1:41326757-41389257 GCF_045679555.1 Salvelinus alpinus | reverse complement strand
GGAATCAACACTACTGTAAAAATACAACAGGAATCAACAGTATGTTAGGTACACACTGTCCTCTACTGCATCCTCACTACTGTAAAAATACAACAGGAATCAACAGTATGTTATGTACACACTGTCCTCTACTGCATCCACACTACTGTAAAAATACAACAGGAATCAACACTACTGTAAAAATACAACAGGAATCAACAGTATGTTATGTACACACTGTCCTCTACTGCATCCACACTACTGTAAAAATACAACAGGAATCAACACTACTGTAAAAATACTTTCTCCCTCTCTTCCCCAGTATTGAGCTGGATGAAGCCCCATTGGTCCAGACAGCTGCCAATCTGTTTAAGGCGTCCTGCTATAGGTACAGAGAGGAGCTGATGGCCGGGATCATCGTGGCGGGATGGGACAAGAGACGGGGAGGACAGGTTAGACTCTCCACTATCAGACACTACTCAATACTTACTCTGTCCTTCTCTCTCTCTTTCCTCTTGTCCAGTAGGAGATCTGGGTATTCTGGTCAGACAGCCTGTATCAGTCAGACCCTAACCCTCTCTGTCTCTGTCTCTGTCTCCCCCCCCCCCCCCCCCCCCCCAGGTGTACACTGTTCCAGTAGGAGGTATGCTGGTCAGACAGCCTGTATCAATCGGAGGGTCAGGATCCACCTATATCTATGGTTACATGGACTCCAACTACAAACCCAACATGACAAAGGACCAGTGTCTTCGCCTGGTATCTGGAGGTACACAAAACTCTGTTCAGTTTTACACACAATATAAATAATATACTCAAGTAGAAAAATAAGTAGCTGTAAAGATAGCGTACTTTAGACAAGTTAAACACACAGAAGGGTACAGATGTTAAAGGTCTGTAGTTGGGACAGAGCGGTCACCTCACCATTGTTTATTTTTCAAAAACATTTTTACCCCTTTTTCGCCCCAATTTTGTGGTATGCAATTGGTAGTTACAGTCTTGTCTCATCGAAACACAACCAGGCTGCACTGCTTCTTGACACAACGCCCACTTAAGCCAGAAACCAGCCGCACCAATGTGTCGGAGGAAACACAGGGCTATGTCAGTCAGCACTGGGCCCGGCCCGCCACAGGAGTCGCTAGTGTGCGATGGGACAAGGACATCCCTGCCGGCCGAACCCTCCCCTAACCCAGACGACGCTGGGCCAAATGTGTCTCCCGGTCACGACCGGCTGCGACAGAGCCTGGACTCGAACCCAGAATCTCTAGTGGCACAGTGATGCAGTGACCACTCGGGAGATCACACCTCACCATTGTTCCTGTAAACAGACGAGGGTTAAGGGTGGAGAAATGCAACCACTCACAGACAGTCATGGCCACAGACCGACCACCCACTGGAACAAAATTAAAGTTTACAATGATTGAAAAAAAAACATTTATGGTTTGGAAACAATAAAACACAATGTAGTCTCTGACGGGACAAGATGAACAAGGCATCCGCAGGTTCAATAAGAATCAACGTCATCAACCTCAACCATAAAACACAGCTCCTCCAACCCGTAAGTAACAGGGGAGTCAAATACAGACTTATTTTAATGTGGATCAGAGGATGGACAGTTTAAAGTGAGACCGGAGCCCAAGCCTCAGAAAACAGTTCAGAGTGTAAATCTAATTTCAGAGAGCACAACACATCTCTCACCCAATATTTATAAGATGGGGGAGCTGCCATCTTCCAGTTCTGGAGTATTAGCCTAAAAGAGCAACCGTGTCCGACTGGATTCTTGACGGGGGGGAGACGTACTCCGAACAGGGCTGTAAGGGGAGACGGATCTATAACAGGGTCATATATATCAGAGAAACATTTAAATATTAATAAAAAAATTTTACATTTATTTCACCTTTTATTTATTAACTATTATTATATGAGCTATTATGATTATGCGTTAACTATATTATTCCTCCTACAGCGCTGTCCCTGGCTATGGAGAGGGACGGGTCCAGTGGAGGAGTGGTCCGGCTGGCAGCCATCTCACAGACTGGAGTGGACAGACAGGTCATCCTGGGAAACCAGCTCCCTAAATGGTCTACTGCTTAAAGACACATGTTCTGTTAGGATGTGATGTTGCGTGGGTTTGTAAAGCCCTTTCAGATTTCTAATAAAAAAGAAACACATTTTAAATAAAGTTGTTTTGGAAGTAAATATTGTTTATTTTGTTTGTTCACTGATGAACCTGTTTTTAATTAAAGAGGGAGACACCTTGACTGGAGATATACCCTACTGTCTGTTTAAATGACTGGAGATATACCCTACTGTCTGTTTAAATGACTGGAGATATACCCTACTGTCTGTTTAAATGACTGGAGATATACCCTACTGTCTGTTTAAATGACTGGAGATATACCCTACTGTCTGTTTAAATGACTGGAGATATACCCTACTGTCTGTTTAAATGACTGGAGATATACCCTACTGTCTGTGTAAATGACTGGAGATATACCCTACTGTCTGTTTAAATGACTGGAGATATACCCTACTGTCTGTTTAAATGACTGGAGATATACCCTACTGTCTGTTTAAATGACTGGAGATATACCCTACTGTCTGTTTAAATGACTGGAGATATACCCTACTGTCTGTTTAAATGACTGGAGATATACCCTACTGTCTGTTTAAATGACTGGAGATATACCCTACTGTCTGTGTAAATGACTGGAGATATACCCTACTGTCTGTGTAAATGACTGGAGATATACCCTACTGTCTGTGTAAATGACTGGAGATATACCCTACTGTCTGTGTAAATGACTGGAGATATACCCTACTGTCTGTTTAAATGACTGGATATATACCCTACTGTCTGTGTAAATGACTGGAGATATACCCTACTGTCTGTGTAAATGACTGGAGATATACCCTACTGTCTGTTTAAATGACTGGAGATATACCCTACTGTCTGTTTAAATGACTGCAGATATACCCTACTGTCTGTTTAAATGACTGGAGATATACCCTACTGTCTGTGTAAATGACTGGAGATATACCCTACTGTCTGTTTAAATGACTGGAGATATACCCTACTGTCTGTTTAAATGACTGGAGATATACCCTACTGTCTGTGTAAATGACTGGAGATATACCCTACTGTCTGTGTAAATGACTGGAGATATACCCTACTGTCTGTGTAAATGACTGGAGATATACCCTACTGTCTGTTTAAATGACTGGAGATATACCCTACTGTCTGTGTAAATGACTGGAGATATACCCTACTGTCTGTTTAAATGACTGGAGATATACCCTACTGTCTGTTTAAATGACTGGAGATATACCCTACTGTCTGTGTAAATGACTGGAGATATACCCTACTGTCTGTTTAAATGACTGGAGATATACCCTACTGTCTGTTTAAATGACTGGAGATATACCCTACTGTCTGTGTAAATGACTGGAGATATACCCTACTGTCTGTTTAAATGACTGGAGATATACCCTACTGTCTGTTTAAATGACTGGAGATATACCCTACTGTCTGTGTAAATGACTGGAGATATACCCTACTGTCTGTGTAAATGACTGGAGATATACCCTACTGTCTGTTTAAATGACTGGAGATATACCCTACTGTCTGTTTAAATGACTGGAGATATACCCTACTGTCTGTTTAAATGACTGGAGATATACCCTACTGTCTGTGTAAATGACTGGAGATATACCCTACTGTCTGTTTAAATGACTGGAGATATACCCTACTGTCTGTTTAAATGACTGGAGATATACCCTACTGTCTGTTTAAATGACTGGAGATATACCCTACTGTCTGTTTAAATGACTGGAGATATACCCTACTGTCTGTTTAAATGACTGGAGATATACCCTACTGTCTGTGTAAATGACTGGAGATATACCCTACTGTCTGTTTAAATGACTGGAGATATACCCTACTGTCTGTGTAAATGACTGGAGATATACCCTACTGTCTGTTTAAATGACTGGAGATATACCCTACTGTCTGTTTAAATGACTGGAGATATACCCTACTGTCTGTTTAAATGACTGGAGATATACCCTACTGTCTGTTTAAATGACTGGAGATATACCCTACTGTCTGTTTAAATGACTGGAGATATACCCTACTGTCTGTTTAAATGACTGGAGATATACCCTACTGTCTGTTTAAATGACTGGAGATATACCCTACTGTCTGTTTAAATGACTGGAGATATACCCTACTGTCTGTTTAAATGACTGGAGATATACCCTACTGTCTGTTTAAATGACTGGAGATATACCCTACTGTCTGTTTAAATGACTGGAGATATACCCTACTGTCTGTTTAAATGACTGGAGATATACCCTACTGTCTGTGTAAATGACTGGAGATATACCCTACTGTCTGTTTAAATGACTGGAGATATACCCTACTGTCTGTGTAAATGACTGGAGATATACCCTACTGTCTGTTTAAATGACTGGAGATATACCCTACTGTCTGTTTAAATCACTGGAGATATACCCTACTGTCTGTGTAAATGACTGGAGATATACCCTACTGTCTGTTTAAATCACTGGAGATATACCCTACTGTCTGTGTAAATGACTGGAGATATACCCTACTGTCTGTTTAAATGACTGGAGATATACCCTACTGTCTGTTTAAATGACTGGAGATATACCCTACTGTCTGTGTAAATGACTGGAGATATACCCTACTGTCTGTTTAAATGACTGGAGATATACCCTACTGTCTGTTTAAATGACTGGAGATATACCCTACTGTCTGTTTAAATGACTGGAGATAAACCCTACTGTCTGTTTAAATGACTGGAGATATACCCTACTGTCTGTTTAAATGACTGGAGATATACCCTACTGTCTGTTTAAATGACTGGAGATATACCCTACTGTCTGTTTAAATGACTGGAGATATACCCTACTGTCTGTTTAAATGACTGGAGATAAACCCTACTGTCTGTTTAAATGACTGGAGATATACCCTACTGTCTGTTTAAATGACTGGAGATATACCCTACTGTCTGTTTAAATGACTGGAGATATACCCTACTGTCTGTTTAAATGACTGGAGATATACCCTACTGTCTGTTTAAATGACTGGAGATATACCCTACTGTCTGTTTAAATGACTGGAGATATACCCTACTGTCTGTGTAAATGACTGGAGATATACCCTACTGTCTGTTTAAATGACTGGAGATATACCCTACTGTCTGTGTAAATGACTGGAGATATACCCTACTGTCTGTTTAAATGACTGGAGATATACCCTACTGTCTGTTTAAATGACTGGAGATATACCCTACTGTCTGTTTAAATGACTGGAGATATACCCTACTGTCTGTTTAAATGACTGGAGATATACCCTACTGTCTGTTTAAATGACTGGAGATATACCCTACTGTCTGTTTAAATGACTGGAGATATACCCTACTGTCTGTTTAAATGACTGGAGATATACCCTACTGTCTGTTTAAATGACTGGAGATATACCCTACTGTCTGTGTAAATGACTGGAGATATACCCTACTGTCTGTGTAAATGACTGGAGATATACCCTACTGTCTGTGTAAATGACTGGAGATATACCCTACTGTCTGTTTAAATGACTGGAGATGTACCCTACTGTCTGTTTAAATGACTGGAGATATACCCTACTGTCTGTTTAAATGACTGGAGATATACCCTACTGTCTGTTTAAATGACTGGAGATATACCCTACTGTCTGTTTAAATGACTGGAGATATACCCTACTGTCTGTGTAAATGACTGGAGATATACCCTACTGTCTGTTTAAATGACTGGAGATATACCCTACTGTCTGTTTAAATGACTGGAGATATACCCTACTGTCTGTTTAAATGACTGGAGATATACCCTACTGTCTGTTTAAATGACTGGAGATATACCCTACTGTCTGTTTAAATGACTGCAGATATACCCTACTGTCTGTTTAAATGACTGGAGATATACCCTACTGTCTGTTTAAATGACTGGAGATATGCCCTACTGTCTGTGTAAATGACTGGAGATATACCCTACTGTCTGTTTAAATGACTGGAGATATACCCTACTGTCTGTGTAAATGACTGGAGATATACCCTACTGTCTGTTTAAATGACTGGAGATATACCCTACTGTCTGTTTAAATGACTGGAGATATACCCTACTGTCTGTTTAAATGACTGGAGATATACCCTACTGTCTGTTTAAATGACTGGAGATATACCCTACTGTCTGTTTAAATGACTGGAGATATACCCTACTGTCTGTTTAAATGACTGGAGATATACCCTACTGTCTGTTTAAATGACTGGAGATATACCCTACTGTCTGTTTAAATGACTGGAGATATACCCTACTGTCTGTTTAAATGACTGGAGATATACCCTACTGTCTGTTTAAATGACTGGAGATATACCCTACTGTCTGTTTAAATGACTGGAGATATACCCTACTGTCTGTTTAAATGACTGGAGATATACCCTACTGTCTGTTTAAATGACTGGAGATATACCCTACTGTCTGTTTAAATGACTGGAGATATACCCTACTGTCTGTTTAAATGACTGGAGATATACCCTACTGTCTGTTTAAATGACTGGAGATATACCCTACTGTCTGTTTAAATGACTGGAGATATACCCTACTGTCTGTTTAAATGACTGGAGATATACCCTACTGTCTGTTTAAATGACTGGAGATATACCCTACTGCCTGTTTAAATGACTGGAGATATACCCTACTGTCTGTTTAAATGACTGGAGATATACCCTACTGTCTGTTTAAATGACTGGAGATATACCCTGCTGTCTGTTTAAATGACTGGATATATACCCTACTGTCTGTTTAAATGACTGGAGATATACCCTACTGTCTGTTTAAATGACTGGAGATATACCCTACTGTCTGTTTAAATGACTGGAGATATACCCTACTGTCTGTTTAAATGACTGGAGATATACCCTACTGTCTGTGTAAATGACTGGAGATATACCCTACTGTCTGTTTAAATGACTGGAGATATACCCTACTGTCTGTTTAAATGACTGGAGATATACCCTACTGTCTGTGTAAATGACTGGAGATATACCCTACTGTCTGTTTAAATGACTGGAGATATACCCTACTGTCTGTGTAAATGACTGGAGATATACCCTACTGTCTGTTTAAATGACTGGAGATATACCCTACTGTCTGTTTAAATGACTGGAGATATACCCTACTGTCTGTTTAAATGACTGGAGATATACCCTACTGTCTGTTTAAATGACTGGAGATATACCCTACTGTCTGTTTAAATGACTGGAGATATACCCTACTGTCTGTTTAAATGACTGGAGATATACCCTACTGTCTGTGTAAATGACTGGAGATGTACCCTACTGTCTGTTTAAATGACTGGAGATATACCCTACTGTCTGTTTAAATGACTGGAGATATACCCTACTGTCTGTTTAAATGACTGGAGATATACCCTACTGTCTGTGTAAATGACTGGAGATATACCCTACTGTCTGTTTAAATGACTGGAGATATACCCTACTGTCTGTTTAAATGACTGGAGATATACCCTACTGCCTGTTTAAATGACTGGAGATATACCCTACTGTCTGTTTAAATGACTGGAGATATACCCTACTGTCTGTTTAAATGACTGGAGATATACCCTACTGTCTGTGTAAATGACTGGAGATATACCCTACTGTCTGTTTAAATGACTGGAGATATACCCTACTGTCTGTTTAAATGACTGGAGATATACCCTACTGTCTGTTTAAATGACTGGAGATATACCCTACTGTCTGTTTAAATGACTGGAGATATACCCTACTGTCTGTGTAAATGACTGGAGATATACCCTACTGTCTGTGTAAATGACTGGAGATATACCCTACTGTCTGTTTAAATGACTGGAGATATACCCTACTGTCTGTTTAAATGACTGGAGATATACCCTACTGTCTGTTTAAATGACTGGAGATATACCCTACTGTCTGTTTAAATGACTGGAGATATACCCTACTGTCTGTTTAAATGACTGGAGATATACCCTACTGTCTGTTTAAATGGCTGGAGATATACCCTACTGTCTGTTTAAATGACTGGAGATATACCCTACTGTCTGTTTAAATGACTGGAGATATACCCTACTGTCTGTTTAAATGACTGGAGATATACCCTACTGTCTGTTTAAATGACTGGAGATATACCCTACTGTCTGTTTAAATGACTGGAGATATACCCTACTGTCTGTTTAAATGACTGGAGATATACCCTACTGTCTGTGTAAATGACTGGAGATATACCCTACTGTCTGTTTAAATGACTGGAGATATACCCTACTGTCTGTTTAAATGACTGGAGATATACCCTACTGTCTGTGTAAATGACTGGATATATACCCTACTGTCTGTGTAAATGACTGGAGATATACCCTACTGTCTGTTTAAATGACTGGAGATATACCCTACTGTCTGTGTAAATGACTGGAGATGTACCCTACTGTCTGTTTAAATGACTGGAGATATACCCTACTGTCTGTTTAAATGACTGGAGATATACCCTACTGTCTGTTTAAATGACTGGAGATGTACCCTACTGTCTGTTTAAATGACTGGAGATATACCCTACTGTCTGTGTAAATGACTGGAGATATACCCTACTGTCTGTTTAAATGACTGGAGATGTACCCTACTGTCTGTTTAAATGACTGGAGATATACCCTACTGTCTGTTTAAATGACTGGAGATATACCCTACTGTCTGTGTAAATGACTGGAGATGTACCCTACTGTCTGTTTAAATGACTGGAGATATACCCTACTGTCTGTTTAAATGACTGGAGATATACCCTACTGTCTGTGTAAATGACTGGAGATATACCCTACTGTCTGTTTAAATGACTGGAGATATACCCTACTGTCTGTTTAAATGACTGGAGATATACCCTACTGTCTGTTTAAATGACTGGAGATATACCCTACTGTCTGTTTAAATGACTGGAGATATACCCTACTGTCTGTTTAAATGACTGGAGATATACCCTACTGTCTGTTTAAATGACTGGAGATATACCCTACTGTCTGTTTAAATGACTGGAGATATACCCTACTGTCTGTTTAAATGACTGGAGATATACCCTACTGTCTGTGTAAATGACTGGAGATATACCCTACTGTCTGTTTAAATGACTGGAGATATACCCTACTGTCTGTTTAAATGACTGGAGATATACCCTACTGTCTGTTTAAATGACTGGAGATATACCCTACTGTCTGTGTAAATGACTGGAGATATACCCTACTGTCTGTTTAAATGACTGGAGATATACCCTACTGTCTGTTTAAATGACTGGAGATATACCCTACTGTCTGTGTAAATGACTGGAGATATACCCTACTGTCTGTTTAAATGACTGGAGATATACCCTACTGTCTGTTTAAATGACTGGAGATATACCCTACTGTCTGTTTAAATGACTGGAGATATACCCTACTGTCTGTTTAAATGACTGGAGATATACCCTACTGTCTGTTTAAATGACTGGAAGAATACCCTACTGTCTGTTTAAATGACTGGAGATATACCCTACTGTCTGTTTAAATGACTGGAGATATACCCTACTGTCTGTTTAAATGACTGGAAGAATACCCTACTGTCTGTTTAAATGACAGGAGATATACCCTACTGTCTGTGTAAATGACTGGAGATATACCCTACTGTCTGTTTAAATGACTGGAGATATACCCTACTGTCTGTGTAAATGACTGGAGATATACCCTACTGTCTGTTTAAATGACTGGAGATATACCCTACTGTCTGTTTAAATGACTGGAGATATACCCTACTGCCTGTTTAAATGACTAGAGATGTACCCTACTGTCTGTTTAAATGACTGGAGATATACCCTACTGTCTGTTTAAATGACTGGAGATATACCCTACTGTCTGTGTAAATGACTGGAGATATACCCTACTGTCTGTTTAAATGACTGGAGATATACCCTACTGTCTGTGTAAATGACTGGAGATATACCCTACTGTCTGTTTAAATGACTGGAGATATACCCTACTGTCTGTGTAAATGACTGGAGATATACCCTACTGTCTGTTTAAATGACTGGAGATATACCCTACTGTCTGTTTAAATGACTGGAGATATACCCTACTGTCTGTTTAAATGACTGGAGATATACCCTACTGTCTGTTTAAATGACTGGAGATATACCCTACTGTCTGTTTAAATGACTGGAGATATACCCTACTGTCTGTTTAAATGACTGGAGATATACCCTACTGTCTGTTTAAATGACTGGAGATATACCCTACTGTCTGTTTAAATGACTGGAGATATACCCTACTGTCTGTTTAAATGACTGGAGATATACCCTACTGTCTGTTTAAATGACTGGAGATATACCCTACTGTCTGTTTAAATGACTGGAGATATACCCTACTGTCTGTTTAAATGACTGGAGATATACCCTACTGTCTGTTTAAATGACTGGAGATATACCCTACTGTCTGTTTAAATGACTGGAGATATACCCTACTGTCTGTTTAAATGACTGGAGATATACCCTACTGTCTGTTTAAATGACTGGAGATATACCCTACTGTCTGTTTAAATGACTGGAGATATACCCTACTGTCTGTTTAAATGACTGGAGATATACCCTACTGTCTGTTTAAATGACTGGAGATATACCCTACTGCCTGTTTAAATGACTGGAGATATACCCTACTGTCTGTTTAAATGACTGGAGATATACCCTACTGTCTGTTTAAATGACTGGAGATATACCCTGCTGTCTGTTTAAATGACTGGATATATACCCTACTGTCTGTTTAAATGACTGGAGATATACCCTACTGTCTGTTTAAATGACTGGAGATATACCCTACTGTCTGTTTAAATGACTGGAGATATACCCTACTGTCTGTTTAAATGACTGGAGATATACCCTACTGTCTGTGTAAATGACTGGAGATATACCCTACTGTCTGTTTAAATGACTGGAGATATACCCTACTGTCTGTTTAAATGACTGGAGATATACCCTACTGTCTGTGTAAATGACTGGAGATATACCCTACTGTCTGTTTAAATGACTGGAGATATACCCTACTGTCTGTGTAAATAACTGGAGATATACCCTACTGTCTGTTTAAATGACTGGAGATATACCCTACTGTCTGTTTAAATGACTGGAGATATACCCTACTGTCTGTTTAAATGACTGGAGATATACCCTACTGTCTGTTTAAATGACTGGAGATATACCCTACTGTCTGTTTAAATGACTGGAGATATACCCTACTGTCTGTTTAAATGACTGGAGATATACCCTACTGTCTGTGTAAATGACTGGAGATGTACCCTACTGTCTGTTTAAATGACTGGAGATATACCCTACTGTCTGTTTAAATGACTGGAGATATACCCTACTGTCTGTTTAAATGACTGGAGATATACCCTACTGTCTGTGTAAATGACTGGAGATATACCCTACTGTCTGTTTAAATGACTGGAGATATACCCTACTGTCTGTTTAAATGACTGGAGATATACCCTACTGCATGTTTAAATGACTGGAGATATACCCTACTGTCTGTTTAAATGACTGGAGATATACCCTACTGTCTGTTTAAATGACTGGAGATATACCCTACTGTCTGTGTAAATGACTGGAGATATACCCTACTGTCTGTTTAAATGACTGGAGATATACCCTACTGTCTGTTTAAATGACTGGAGATATACCCTACTGTCTGTTTAAATGACTGGAGATATACCCTACTGTCTGTTTAAATGACTGGAGATATACCCTACTGTCTGTGTAAATGACTGGAGATATACCCTACTGTCTGTGTAAATGACTGGAGATATACCCTACTGTCTGTTTAAATGACTGGAGATATACCCTACTGTCTGTTTAAATGACTGGAGATATACCCTACTGTCTGTTTAAATGACTGGAGATATACCCTACTGTCTGTTTAAATGACTGGAGATATACCCTACTGTCTGTTTAAATGACTGGAGATATACCCTACTGTCTGTTTAAATGGCTGGAGATATACCCTACTGTCTGTTTAAATGACTGGAGATATACCCTACTGTCTGTTTAAATGACTGGAGATATACCCTACTGTCTGTTTAAATGACTGGAGATATACCCTACTGTCTGTTTAAATGACTGGAGATATACCCTACTGTCTGTTTAAATGACTGGAGATATACCCTACTGTCTGTTTAAATGACTGGAGATATACCCTACTGTCTGTGTAAATGACTGGAGATATACCCTACTGTCTGTTTAAATGACTGGAGATATACCCTACTGTCTGTTTAAATGACTGGAGATATACCCTACTGTCTGTGTAAATGACTGGATATATACCCTACTGTCTGTGTAAATGACTGGAGATATACCCTACTGTCTGTTTAAATGACTGGAGATATACCCTACTGTCTGTGTAAATGACTGGAGATGTACCCTACTGTCTGTTTAAATGACTGGAGATATACCCTACTGTCTGTTTAAATGACTGGAGATATACCCTACTGTCTGTTTAAATGACTGGAGATGTACCCTACTGTCTGTTTAAATGACTGGAGATATACCCTACTGTCTGTGTAAATGACTGGAGATATACCCTACTGTCTGTTTAAATGACTGGAGATGTACCCTACTGTCTGTTTAAATGACTGGAGATATACCCTACTGTCTGTTTAAATGACTGGAGATATACCCTACTGTCTGTGTAAATGACTGGAGATGTACCCTACTGTCTGTTTAAATGACTGGAGATATACCCTACTGTCTGTTTAAATGACTGGAGATATACCCTACTGTCTGTTTAAATGACTGGAGATATACCCTACTGTCTGTGTAAATGACTGGAGATATACCCTACTGTCTGTTTAAATGACTGGAGATATACCCTACTGTCTGTTTAAATGACTGGAGATATACCCTACTGTCTGTTTAAATGACTGGAGATATACCCTACTGTCTGTTTAAATGACTGGAGATATACCCTACTGTCTGTTTAAATGACTGGAGATATACCCTACTGTCTGTTTAAATGACTGGAGATATACCCTACTGTCTGTTTAAATGACTGGAGATATACCCTACTGTCTGTTTAAATGACTGGAGATATACCCTACTGTCTGTGTAAATGACTGGAGATATACCCTACTGTCTGTTTAAATGACTGGAGATATACCCTACTGTCTGTTTAAATGACTGGAGATATACCCTACTGTCTGTTTAAATGACTGGAGATATACCCTACTGTCTGTGTAAATGACTGGAGATATACCCTACTGTCTGTTTAAATGACTGGAGATATACCCTACTGTCTGTTTAAATGACTGGAGATATACCCTACTGTCTGTGTAAATGACTGGAGATATACCCTACTGTCTGTTTAAATGACTGGAGATATACCCTACTGTCTGTTTAAATGACTGGAGATATACCCTACTGTCTGTTTAAATGACTGGAGATATACCCTACTGTCTGTTTAAATGACTGGAGATATACCCTACTGTCTGTTTAAATGACTGGAAGAATACCCTACTGTCTGTTTAAATGACTGGAGATATACCCTACTGTCTGTTTAAATGACTGGAGATATACCCTACTGTCTGTTTAAATGACTGGAAGAATACCCTACTGTCTGTTTAAATGACAGGAGATATACCCTACTGTCTGTGTAAATGACTGGAGATATACCCTACTGTCTGTTTAAATGACTGGAGATATACCCTACTGTCTGTGTAAATGACTGGAGATATACCCTACTGTCTGTTTAAATGACTGGAGATATACCCTACTGTCTGTTTAAATGACTGGAGATATACCCTACTGCCTGTTTAAATGACTAGAGATGTACCCTACTGTCTGTTTAAATGACTGGAGATATACCCTACTGTCTGTTTAAATGACTGGAGATATACCCTACTGTCTGTGTAAATGACTGGAGATATACCCTACTGTCTGTTTAAATGACTGGAGATATACCCTACTGTCTGTGTAAATGACTGGAGATATACCCTACTGTCTGTTTAAATGACTGGAGATATACCCTACTGTCTGTTTAAATGACTGGAGATATACCCTACTGTCTGTTTAAATGACTGGAGATATACCCTACTGTCTGTTTAAATGACTGGAGATATACCCTACTGTCTGTTTAAATGACTGGAGATATACCCTACTGTCTGTTTAAATGACTGGAGATATACCCTACTGTCTGTTTAAATGACTGGAGATATACCCTACTGTCTGTTTAAATGACTGGAGATATACCCTACTGTCTGTTTAAATGACTGGAGATATACCCTACTGTCTGTTTAAATGACTGGAGATATACCCTACTGTCTGTTTAAATGACTGGAGATATACCCTACTGTCTGTTTAAATGACTGGAGATATACCCTACTGTCTGTGTAAATGACTGGAGATATACCCTACTGTCTGTTTAAATGACAGGAGATATACCCTACTGTCTGTGTAAATGACTGGAGATATACCCTACTGTCTGTTTAAATGACTGGAGATATACCCTACTGTCTGTGTAAATGACTGGAGATATACCCTACTGTCTGTTTAAATGACTGGAGATATACCCTACTGTCTGTTTAAATGACTGGAGATATACCCTACTGTCTGTTTAAATGACTGGAGATATACCCTACTGTCTGTGTAAATGACTGGAGATATACCCTACTGTCTGTTTAAATGACTGGAGATATACCCTACTGTCTGTTTAAATGACTGGAGATATACCCTACTGTCTGTTTAAATGACTGGAGATATACCCTACTGTCTGTTTAAATGACTGGAGATATACCCTACTGTCTGTGTAAATGACTGGAGATATACCCTACTGTCTGTTTAAATGACTGGAGATATACCCTACTGTCTGTTTAAATGACTGGAGATATACCCTACTGTCTGTGTAAATGACTGGAGATATACCCTACTGTCTGTGTAAATGACTGGAGATATACCCTACTGTCTGTTTAAATGACTGGAGATATACCCTACTGTCTGTTTAAATGACTGGAGATATACCCTACTGTCTGTTTAAATGACTGGAGATATACCCTACTGTCTGTTTAAATGACTGGAGATATACCCTACTGTCTGTGTAAATGACTGGAGATATACCCTACTGTCTGTTTAAATGACTGGAGATATACCCTACTGTCTGTTTAAATGACTGGAGATATACCCCACTGTCTGTTTAAATGACTGGAGATATACCCTACTGTCTGTTTAAATGACTGGAGATATACCCTACTGTCTGTTTAAATGACTGGAGATATACCCTACTGTCTGTTTAAATGACTGGAGATATACTCTACTGTCTGTGTAAATGACTGGAGATATACCCTACTGTCTGTTTAAATGACTGGAGATATACCCTACTGTCTGTGTAAATGACTGGAGATATACCCTACTGTCTGTGTAAATTACTGGAGATATACCCTACTGTCTGTTTAAATGACTGGAGATATACCCTACTGTCTGTTTAAATGACTGGAGATATACCCTACTGTCTGTGTAAATGACTGGAGATATACCCTACTGTCTGTTTAAATGACTGGAGATATACCCTACTGTCTGTTTAAATGACTGGAGATATACCCTACTGTCTGTTTAAATGACTGGAGATATACCCTACTGTCTGTTTAAATGACTGGAGATATACCCTACTGTCTGTTTAAATGACCGGAGATATACCCTACTGTCTGTGTAAATGACTGGAGATATACCCTACTGTCTGTTTAAATGACTGGAGATATACCCTACTGTCTGTGTAAATGACTGGAGATATACCCTACTGTCTGTTTAAATGACTGGAGATATACCCTACTGTCTGTTTAAATGACTGGAGATATACCCTACTGTCTGTTTAAATGACTGGAGATATACCCTACTGTCTGTGTAAATGACTGGAGATATACCCTACTGTCTGTTTAAATGACTGGAGATATACCCTACTGTCTGTGTAAATGACTGGAGATATACCCTACTGTCTGTTTAAATGACTGGAGATATACCCTACTGTCTGTTTAAATGACTGGAGATATACCCTACTGTCTGTGTAGATGACTGGAGATATACCCTACTGTCTGTTTAAATGACTGGAGATATACCCTACTGTCTGTTTAAATGACTGGAGATATACCCTACTGTCTGTTTAAATGACTGGAGATATACCCTACTGTCTGTTTAAATGACTGGAGATATACCCTACTGTCTGTTTAAATGACTGGAGATATACCCTACTGTCTGTTTAAATGACTGGAGATATACCCTACTGTCTGTTTAAATGACTGGAGATATACCCTGCTGTCTGTTTAAATGACTGGAGATATACCCTACTGTCTGTGTAAATGACTGGAGATATACCCTACTGTCTGTTTAAATGACTGGAGATATACCCTACTGTCTGTGTAAATGACTGGAGATATACCCTACTGTCTGTTTAAATGACTGGAGATATACCCTACTGTCTGTTTAAATGACTGGAGATATACCCTACTGTCTGTGTAAATGACTGGAGATATACCCTACTGTCTGTGTAAATGACTGGAGATATACCCTACTGTCTGTTTAAATGACTGGAGATATACCCTACTGTCTGTTTAAATGACTGGAGATATACCCTACTGTCTGTTTAAATGACTGGAGATATACCCTACTGTCTGTGTAAATGACTGGAGATATACCCTACTGTCTGTGTAAATGACTGGAGATATACCCTGCTGTCTGTTTAAATGACTGGAGATATACCCTACTGTCTGTGTAAATGACTGGAGATATACCCTACTGTCTGTGTAAATGACTGGAGATATACCCTACTGTCTGTGTAAATGACTGGAGATATACCCTACTGTCTGTTTAAATGACTGGAGATATACCCTACTGTCTGTGTAAATGACTGGAGATATACCCTACTGTCTGTGTAAATGACTGGAGATATACCCTACTGTCTGTTTAAATGACTGGAGATATACCCTACTGTCTGTTTAAATGACTGGAGATATACCCTACTGTCTGTGTAAATGACTGGAGATATACCCTACTGTCTGTTTAAATGACTGGAGATATACCCTACTGTCTGTTTAAATGACTGGAGATATACCCGTCTGTTTAAATGACTGGAGATATACCCGTCTGTTTAAATGACTGGAGATATACCCTACTGTCTGTTTAAATGACTGGAGATATACCCTACTGTCTGTTTAAATGACTGGAGATATACCCTACTGTCTGTTTAAATGACTGGAGATATACCCTACTGTCTGTTTAAATGACTGGAGATATACCCTACTGTCTGTTTAAATGACTGGAGATATACCCTACTGTCTGTTTAAATGACTGGAGATATACCCTACTGTCTGTTTAAATGACTGGAGATATACCCTACTGTCTGTTTAAATGACTGGAGATATACCCTACTGTCTGTTTAAATGACTGGAGATATACCCTACTGTCTGTTTAAATGACTGGAGATATACCCTACTGTCTGTTTAAATGACTGGAGATATACCCTACTGTCTGTTTAAATGACTGGAGATATACCCTACTGTCTGTTTAAATGACTGGAGATATACCCTACTGTCTGTTTAAATGACTGGAGATATACCCTACTGTCTGTTTAAATGACTGGAGATATACCCTACTGTCTGTTTAAATGACAGGAGATATACCCTACTGTCTGTGTAAATGACTGGAGATATACCCTACTGTCTGTTTAAATGACTGGAGATATACCCTACTGTCTGTGTAAATGACTGGAGATATACCCTACTGTCTGTTTAAATGACTGGAGATATACCCTACTGTCTGTTTAAATGACTGGAGATATACCCTACTGTCTGTGTAAATGACTGGAGATATACCCTACTGTCTGTGTAAATGACTGGAGATATACCCTACTGTCTGTTTAAATGACTGGAGATATACCCTACTGTCTGTTTAAATGACTGGAGATATACCCTACTGTCTGTTTAAATGACTGGAGATATACCCTACTGTCTGTGTAAATGACTGGAGATATACCCTACTGTCTGTGTAAATGACTGGAGATATACCCTGCTGTCTGTTTAAATGACTGGAGATATACCCTACTGTCTGTGTAAATGACTGGAGATATACCCTACTGTCTGTGTAAATGACTGGAGATATACCCTACTGTCTGTGTAAATGACTGGAGATATACCCTACTGTCTGTTTAAATGACTGGAGATATACCCTACTGTCTGTGTAAATGACTGGAGATATACCCTACTGTCTGTGTAAATGACTGGAGATATACCCTACTGTCTGTTTAAATGACTGGAGATATACCCTACTGTCTGTTTAAATGACTGGAGATATACCCTACTGTCTGTGTAAATGACTGGAGATATACCCTACTGTCTGTTTAAATGACTGGAGATATACCCTACTGTCTGTTTAAATGACTGGAGATATACCCGTCTGTTTAAATGACTGGAGATATACCCTACTGTCTGTTTAAATGACTGGAGATATACCCTACTGTCTGTTTAAATGACTGGAGATATACCCTACTGTCTGTTTAAATGACTGGAGATATACCCTACTGTCTGTTTAAATGACTGGAGATATACCCTACTGTCTGTTTAAATGACTGGAGATATACCCTACTGTCTGTTTAAATGACTGGAGATATACCCTACTGTCTGTTTAAATGACTGGAGATATACCCTACTGTCTGTTTAAATGACTGGAGATATACCCTACTGTCTGTTTAAATGACTGGAGATATACCCTACTGTCTGTTTAAATGACTGGAGATATACCCTACTGTCTGTTTAAATGACTGGAGATATACCCTACTGTCTGTTTAAATGACTGGAGATATACCCTACTGTCTGTTTAAATGACTGGAGATATACCCTACTGTCTGTTTAAATGACTGGAGATATACCCTACTGTCTGTTTAAATGACTGGAGATATACCCTACTGTCTGTTTAAATGACAGGAGATATACCCTACTGTCTGTGTAAATGACTGGAGATATACCCTACTGTCTGTTTAAATGACTGGAGATATACCCTACTGTCTGTTTAAATGACTGGAGATATACCCTACTGTCTGTTTAAATGACTGGAGATATACCCTACTGTCTGTTTAAATGACTGGAGATATACCCTACTGTCTGTTTAAATGACTGGAGATATACCCTACTGTCTGTTTAAATGACTGGAGATATACCCTACTGTCTGTTTAAATGACTGGAGATATACCCTACTGTCTGTGTAAATGACTGGAGATATACCCTACTGTCTGTTTAAATGACTGGAGATATACCCTACTGTCTGTTTAAATGACTGGAGATATACCCTACTGTCTGTTTAAATGACTGGAGATATACCCTACTGTCTGTTTAAATGACTGGAGATATACCCTACTGTCTGTTTAAATGACTGGAGATATACCCTACTGTCTGTTTAAATGACTGGAGATATACCCTACTGTCTGTTTAAATGACTGGAGATATACCCTACTGTCTGTGTAAATGACTGGAGATATACCCTACTGTCTGTTTAAATGACTGGAGATATACCCTACTGTCTGTTTAAATGACTGGAGATATACCCTACTGTCTGTTTAAATGACTGGAGATATACCCTACTGTCTGTTTAAATGACTGGAGATATACCCTACTGTCTGTTTAAATGACTGGAGATATACCCTACTGTCTGTGTAAATGACTGGAGATGTACCCTACTGTCTGTTTAAATGACTGGAGATATACCCTACTGTCTGTTTAAATGACTGGAGATATACCCTACTGTCTGTTTAAATGACTGGAGATATACCCTACTGTCTGTGTAAATGACTGGAGAAATACCCTACTGTCTGTGTAAATGACTGGAGATATACCCTACTGTCTGTTTAAATGACTGGAGATATACCCTACTGTCTGTTTAAATGACTGGAGATATACCCTACTGTCTGTGTAAATGACTGGAGATATACCCTACTGTCTGTTTAAATGACTGGAGATATACCCTACTGTCTGTTTAAATGACTGGAGATATACCCTACTGTCTGTTTAAATGACTGGAGATATACCCTACTGTCTGTTTAAATGACTGGAGATATACCCTACTGTCTGTTTAAATGACTGGATATATACCCTACTGTCTGTGTAAATGACTGGAGATATACCCTACTGTCTGTTTAAATGACTGGATATATACCCTACTGTCTGTGTAAATGACTGGAGATATACCCTACTGTCTGTTTAAATGACTGGAGATATACCCTACTGTCTGTTTAAATGACTGGAGATATACCCTACTGTCTGTTTAAATGACTGGAGATATACCCTACTGTCTGTTTAAATGACTGGAGATATACCCTACTGTCTGTGTAAATGACTGGAGATATACCCTACTGTCTGTTTAAATGACTGGAGATATACCCTACTGTCTGTGTAAATGACTGGAGATATACCCTACTGTCTGTTTAAATGACTGGAGATATACCCTACTGTCTGTTTAAATGACTGGAGATATACCCTACTGTCTGTTTAAATGACTGGAGATATACCCTACTGTCTGTTTAAATGACTGGAGATATACCCTACTGTCTGTTTAAATGACTGGATATATACCCTACTGTCTGTGTAAATGACTGGAGATATACCCTACTGTCTGTTTAAATGACTGGAGATATACCCTACTGTCTGTTTAAATGACTGGAGATATACCCTACTGTCTGTTTAAATGACTGGAGATATACCCTACTGTCTGTTTAAATGACTGGAGATATACCCTACTGTCTGTTTAAATGACTGGAGATATACCCTACTGTCTGTTTAAATGACTGGAGATGTACCCTACTGTCTGTGTAAATGACTGGAGATATACCCTACTGTCTGTTTAAATGACTGGAGATATACCCTACTGTCTGTTTAAATGACTGGAGATATACCCTACTGTCTGTTTAAATGACTGGAGATATACCCTACTGTCTGTTTAAATGACTGGAGATGTACCCTACTGTCTGTTTAAATGACTGGAGATATACCCTACTGTCTGTTTAAATGACTGGAGATATACCCTACTGTCTGTTTAAATGACTGGAGATATACCCTACTGTCTGTTTAAATGACTGGAGATATACCCTACTGTCTGTTTAAATGACTGGAGATATACCCTACTGTCTGTTTAAATGACTGGAGATATACCCTACTGTCTGTTTAAATGACTGGAGATATACCCTACTGTCTGTGTAAATGACTGGAGATATACCCTACTGTCTGTTTAAATGACTGGATATATACCCTACTGTCTGTTTAAATGACTGGAGATATACCCTACTGTCTGTTTAAATGACTGGAGATATACCCTACTGTCTGTTTAAATGACTGGAGATATACCCTACTGTCTGTTTAAATGACTGGAGATATACCCTACTGTCTGTTTAAATGACTGGAGATATACCCTACTGTCTGTGTAAATGACTGGAGATATACCCTACTGTCTGTTTAAATGACTGGAGATATACCCTACTGTCTGTTTAAATGACTGGAGATATACCCTACTGTCTGTTTAAATGACTGGAGATATACCCTACTGTCTGTTTAAATGACTGGAGATATACCCTACTGTCTGTTTAAATGACTGGAGATATACCCTACTGTCTGTTTAAATGACTGGAGATATACCCTACTGTCTGTTTAAATGACTGGAGATATACCCTACTGTCTGTTTAAATGACTGGAGATATACCCTACTGTCTGTTTAAATGACTGGAGATATACCCTACTGTCTGTTTAAATGACTGGAGATATACCCTACTGTCTGTTTAAATGACTGGAGATATACCCTACTGTCTGTTTAAATGACTGGAGATATACCCTACTGTCTGTTTAAATGACTGGAGATATACCCTACTGTCTGTGTAAATGACTGGAGATATACCCTACTGTCTGTTTAAATGACTGGAGATATACCCTACTGTCTGTTTAAATGACTGGAGATATACCCTACTGTCTGTTTAAATGACTGGAGATATACCCTACTGTCTGTTTAAATGACTGGATATATACCCTACTGTCTGTTTAAATGACTGGAGATATACCCTACTGTCTGTTTAAATGACTGGAGATATACCCTACTGTCTGTTTAAATGACTGGAGATATACCCTACTGTCTGTTTAAATGACTGGAGATATACCCTACTGTCTGTTTAAATGACTGGAGATATACCCTACTGTCTGTGTAAATGACTGGAGATATACCCTACTGTCTGTTTAAATGACTGGAGATATACCCTACTGTCTGTTTAAATGACTGGAGATATACCCTACTGTCTGTTTAAATGACTGGAGATATACCCTACTGTCTGTTTAAATGACTGGAGATATACCCTACTGTCTGTTTAAATGACTGGAGATATACCCTACTGTCTGTGTAAATGACTGGAGATGTACCCTACTGTCTGTTTAAATGACTGGAGATATACCCTACTGTCTGTTTAAATGACTGGAGATATACCCTACTGTCTGTTTAAATGACTGGAGATATACCCTACTGTCTGTGTAAATGACTGGAGATATACCCTACTGTCTGTGTAAATGACTGGAGATATACCCTACTGTCTGTTTAAATGACTGGAGATATACCCTACTGTCTGTTTAAATGACTGGAGATATACCCTACTGTCTGTGTAAATGACTGGAGATATACCCTACTGTCTGTTTAAATGACTGTAGATATACCCTACTGTCTGTTTAAATGACTGGAGATATACCCTACTGTCTGTTTAAATGACTGGAGATATACCCTACTGTCTGTTTAAATGACTGGAGATATACCCTACTGTCTGTTTAAATGACTGGAGATATACCCTACTGTCTGTGTAAATGACTGGAGATATACCCTACTGTCTGTTTAAATGACTGGATATATACCCTACTGTCTGTGTAAATGACTGGAGATATACCCTACTGTCTGTTTAAATGACTGGAGATATACCCTACTGTCTGTTTAAATGACTGGAGATATACCCTACTGTCTGTTTAAATGACTGGAGATATACCCTACTGTCTGTTTAAATGACTGGAGATATACCCTACTGTCTGTTTAAATGACTGGAGATATACCCTACTGTCTGTGTAAATGACTGGAGATATACCCTACTGTCTGTTTAAATGACTGGAGATATACCCTACTGTCTGTTTAAATGACTGGAGATATACCCTACTGTCTGTTTAAATGACTGGAGATATACCCTACTGTCTGTTTAAATGACTGGATATATACCCTACTGTCTGTTTAAATGACTGGAGATATACCCTACTGTCTGTTTAAATGACTGGAGATATACCCTACTGTCTGTTTAAATGACTGGAGATATACCCTACTGTCTGTTTAAATGACTGGAGATATACCCTACTGTCTGTTTAAATGACTGGAGATATACCCTACTGTCTGTGTAAATGACTGGAGATATACCCTACTGTCTGTTTAAATGACTGGAGATATACCCTACTGTCTGTTTAAATGACTGGAGATATACCCTACTGTCTGTTTAAATGACTGGAGATATACCCTACTGTCTGTTTAAATGACTGGAGATATACCCTACTGTCTGTTTAAATGACTGGAGATATACCCTACTGTCTGTGTAAATGACTGGAGATGTACCCTACTGTCTGTTTAAATGACTGGAGATATACCCTACTGTCTGTTTAAATGACTGGAGATATACCCTACTGTCTGTTTAAATGACTGGAGATATACCCTACTGTCTGTGTAAATGACTGGAGATATACCCTACTGTCTGTGTAAATGACTGGAGATATACCCTACTGTCTGTTTAAATGACTGGAGATATACCCTACTGTCTGTTTAAATGACTGGAGATATACCCTACTGTCTGTGTAAATGACTGGAGATATACCCTACTGTCTGTTTAAATGACTGGAGATATACCCTACTGTCTGTTTAAATGACTGGAGATGTACCCTACTGTCTGTTTAAATGACTGGAGATATACCCTACTGTCTGTTTAAATGACTGGAGATATACCCTACTGTCTGTTTAAATGACTGGAGATATACCCTACTGTCTGTTTAAATGACTGGAGATATACCCTACTGTCTGTTTAAATGACTGGAGATATACCCTACTGTCTGTTTAAATGACTGGAGATATACCCTACTGTCTGTTTAAATGACTGGAGATATACCCTACTGTCTGTTTAAATGACTGGAGATATACCCTACTGTCTGTTTAAATGACTGGAGATATACCCTACTGTCTGTTTAAATGACTGGAGATATACCCTACTGTCTGTTTAAATGACTGGATATATACCCTACTGTCTGTGTAAATGACTGGAGATATACCCTACTGTCTGTTTAAATGACTGGATATATACCCTACTGTCTGTGTAAATGACTGGAGATATACCCTACTGTCTGTTTAAATGACTGGAGATATACCCTACTGTCTGTTTAAATGACTGGAGATATACCCTACTGTCTGTTTAAATGACTGGAGATATACCCTACTGTCTGTTTAAATGACTGGAGATATACCCTACTGTCTGTTTAAATGACTGGAGATATACCCTACTGTCTGTTTAAATGACTGGAGATATACCCTACTGTCTGTTTAAATGACTGGAGATATACCCTACTGTCTGTTTAAATGACTGGAGATATACCCTACTGTCTGTTTAAATGACTGGATATATACCCTACTGTCTGTGTAAATGACTGGAGATATACCCTACTGTCTGTTTAAATGACTGGAGATATACCCTACTGTCTGTTTAAATGACTGGAGATATACCCTACTGTCTGTTTAAATGACTGGAGATATACCCTACTGTCTGTTTAAATGACTGGAGATATACCCTACTGTCTGTTTAAATGACTGGAGATATACCCTACTGTCTGTTTAAATGACTGGAGATGTACCCTACTGTCTGTGTAAATGACTGGAGATATACCCTACTGTCTGTTTAAATGACTGGAGATATACCCTACTGTCTGTTTAAATGACTGGAGATATACCCTACTGTCTGTTTAAATGACTGGAGATATACCCTACTGTCTGTTTAAATGACTGGAGATGTACCCTACTGTCTGTTTAAATGACTGGAGATATACCCTACTGTCTGTTTAAATGACTGGAGATATACCCTACTGTCTGTTTAAATGACTGGAGATATACCCTACTGTCTGTTTAAATGACTGGAGATATACCCTACTGTCTGTTTAAATGACTGGAGATATACCCTACTGTCTGTTTAAATGACTGGAGATATACCCTACTGTCTGTTTAAATGACTGGAGATATACCCTACTGTCTGTTTAAATGACTGGAGATATACCCTACTGTCTGTTTAAATGACTGGAGATATACCCTACTGTCTGTTTAAATGACTGGAGATATACCCTACTGTCTGTTTAAATGACTGGAGATATACCCTACTGTCTGTTTAAATGACTGGAGATATACCCTACTGTCTGTTTAAATGACTGGAGATATACCCTACTGTCTGTTTAAATGACTGGAGATATACCCTACTGTCTGTTTAAATGACTGGAGATATACCCTACTGTCTGTGTAAATGACTGGAGATATACCCTACTGTCTGTTTAAATGACTGGATATATACCCTACTGTCTGTTTAAATGACTGGAGATATACCCTACTGTCTGTTTAAATGACTGGAGATATACCCTACTGTCTGTTTAAATGACTGGAGATATACCCTACTGTCTGTTTAAATGACTGGAGATATACCCTACTGTCTGTTTAAATGACTGGAGATATACCCTACTGTCTGTTTAAATGACTGGAGATATACCCTACTGTCTGTTTAAATGACTGGAGATATACCCTACTGTCTGTTTAAATGACTGGAGATATACCCTACTGTCTGTTTAAATGACTGGAGATATACCCTACTGTCTGTTTAAATGACTGGAGATATACCCTACTGTCTGTTTAAATGACTGGAGATATACCCTACTGTCTGTTTAAATGACTGGAGATATACCCTACTGTCTGTGTAAATGACTGGAGATATACCCTACTGTCTGTTTAAATGACTGGAGATATACCCTACTGTCTGTTTAAATGACTGGAGATATACCCTACTGTCTGTTTAAATGACTGGAGATATACCCTACTGTCTGTTTAAATGACTGGAGATATACCCTACTGTCTGTTTAAATGACTGGAGATATACCCTACTGTCTGTTTAAATGACTGGAGATATACCCTACTGTCTGTTTAAATGACTGGAGATATACCCTACTGTCTGTGTAAATGACTGGAGATATACCCTACTGTCTGTGTAAATGACTGGAGATATACCCTACTGTCTGTTTAAATGACTGGAGATATACCCTACTGTCTGTTTAAATGACTGGAGATATACCCTACTGTCTGTTTAAATGACTGGAGATATACCCTACTGTCTGTTTAAATGACTGGAGATATACCCTACTGTCTGTTTAAATGACTGGAGATATACCCTGCTGTCTGTTTAAATGACTGGAGATATACCCTACTGTCTGTTTAAATGACTGGAGATATACCCTACTGTCTGTTTAAATGACTGGAGATATACCCTACTGTCTGTGTAAATGACTGGAGATATACCCTACTGTCTGTGTAAATGACTGGAGATATACCCTACTGTCTGTTTAAATGACTGGAGATATACCCTACTGTCTGTTTAAATGACTGGATATATACCCTACTGTCTGTTTAAATGACTGGAGATATACCCTACTGTCTGTGTAAATGACTGGAGATATACCCTACTGTCTGTGTAAATGACTGGAGATATACCCTACTGTCTGTGTAAATGACTGGAGATATACCCTACTGTCTGTTTAAATGACTGGATATATACCCTACTGTCTGTGTAAATGACTGGAGATATACCCTACTGTCTGTTTAAATGACTGGAGATATACCCTACTGTCTGTTTAAATGACTGGAGATATACCCTACTGTCTGTTTAAATGACTGGAGATATACCCTACTGTCTGTTTAAATGACTGGAGATATACCCTACTGTCTGTTTAAATGACTGGAGATATACCCTACTGTCTGTTTAAATGACTGGAGATATACCCTACTGTCTGTTTAAATGACTGGAGATATACCCTACTGTCTGTTTAAATGACTGGAGATATACCCTACTGTCTGTTTAAATGACTGGATATATACCCTACTGTCTGTGTAAATGACTGGAGATATACCCTACTGTCTGTTTAAATGACTGGAGATATACCCTACTGTCTGTTTAAATGACTGGAGATATACCCTACTGTCTGTTTAAATGACTGGAGATATACCCTACTGTCTGTTTAAATGACTGGAGATATACCCTACTGTCTGTTTAAATGACTGGAGATATACCCTACTGTCTGTTTAAATGACTGGAGATGTACCCTACTGTCTGTGTAAATGACTGGAGATATACCCTACTGTCTGTTTAAATGACTGGAGATATACCCTACTGTCTGTTTAAATGACTGGAGATATACCCTACTGTCTGTTTAAATGACTGGAGATATACCCTACTGTCTGTTTAAATGACTGGAGATGTACCCTACTGTCTGTTTAAATGACTGGAGATATACCCTACTGTCTGTTTAAATGACTGGAGATATACCCTACTGTCTGTTTAAATGACTGGAGATATACCCTACTGTCTGTTTAAATGACTGGAGATATACCCTACTGTCTGTTTAAATGACTGGAGATATACCCTACTGTCTGTTTAAATGACTGGAGATATACCCTACTGTCTGTTTAAATGACTGGAGATATACCCTACTGTCTGTTTAAATGACTGGAGATATACCCTACTGTCTGTTTAAATGACTGGAGATATACCCTACTGTCTGTTTAAATGACTGGAGATATACCCTACTGTCTGTTTAAATGACTGGAGATATACCCTACTGTCTGTTTAAATGACTGGAGATATACCCTACTGTCTGTTTAAATGACTGGAGATATACCCTACTGTCTGTTTAAATGACTGGAGATACAGTGGGGAGAACAAGTATTTGATACACCGCCGATTTTGCAGGTTTTCCTACTTACAAAGCATGTAGAGGTCTGTCATTTTTATCATAGGTACACTTCAACTGTGAGAGACAGAATCTAAAACGAAAATCCAGAAAATCACATTGTATGATTTTTAAGTAATTAATTTGCATTTTATTGCATGACATAAGTATTTGATACATCAGAAAAGCAGAACTTAATATTTGGTACAGAAACCTTTGTTTGCAATTACAGAGATCATACGTTTCCTGTAGTTCTTGACCAGGTTTGCACACACTGCAGCAGGGATTTTGGCCCACTCCTCCCTACAGATCTTCTCCAGATCCTTCAGGTTTCGGGGCTGTCGCTGGGCAATACGGACTTTCAGCTCCCTCCAAAGATTTTCTATTGGGTTCAGGTCTGGAGACTGGCTAGGCCACTCCAGGACCTTGAGATGCTTCTTACGGAGCCACTCCTTAGTTGCCATGGCTGTGTGCTTCGTGTCGTTGTCATGCTGGAAGACCCAGCCACGACCCATCTTCAATGCTCTTACTGAGGGAAGGAGGTTGTTGGCCAAGATCTCGCGATACATGGCCCCATCCATCCTCCCCTCAATACGGTGCAGTCGTCCTGTCCCCTTTGCAGAAAAGCATCCCCAAAGAATGATGTTTCCACCTCCATGCTTCACGGTTGGGATGGTGTTCTTGGGGTTGTACTCATACTTCTTCTTCCTCCAAACACGGCGAGTGGAGTTAGACCAAAAAGCTCTATTTTTGTCTCATCAGACCACATGACCTTCTCCCATTCCTCCTCTGGATCATCCAGATGGTCATTGGCAAACTTCAGTCAGGCCTGGACATGCACTGGCTTAAGCAGGGGGACCTTGCGTGCGCTGCAGGATTTTAATCCATGACGGCGTAGTGTGTTACTAATGGTTTTCTTTGAGACTGTGGTCCCAGCTCTCTTCAGGTCATTGACCAGGTCCTGCCGTGTAGTTCTGGGCTGATCCCTCACCTTCCTCATGATCATTGATGCCCCACGAGGTGAAATCTTGCATGGAGCCCCAGACCGAGGGTGATTGACCGTCATCTTGAACTTCTTCCATTTTCTAATAATTGCGCCAACAGTTGTTTCCTTCTCACCAAGCTGCTTGCCTATTGTCCTGTAGCCCATCCCAGCCTTGTGCAGGTCTACAATTTTATCCCTGATGTCCTTACACAGCTCTCTGGTCTTGGCCATTGTGGAGAGGTTGGAATCTGTTTGATTGTGTGTGGACAGGTGTCTTTTATACAGGTAACGAGTTCAAACAGGTGCAGTTAATACAGGTAATGAGTGGAGAACAGGAGGGCTTCTTAAAGAAAAACTAACAGGTCTGTGAGAGCCGGAATTCTTACTGGTTGGTAGGTGATCAAATACTTATGTCATGCAATAAAATGCAAATTAATTATTTAAAAATCATACAATGTGATTTTCTGGATTTTTGTTTTAGATTCCGTCTCTCACAGTTGAAGTGTACCTATGATAAAAATTACAGACCTCTACATGCTTTGTAAGTAGGAAAACCTGCAAAATCGGCAGTGTATCAAATACTTGTTCTCCCCACTGTATACCCTACTGTCTGTTTAAATGACTGGAGATATACCCTACTGTCTGTGTAAATGACTGGAGATATACCCTACTGTCTGTTTAAATGACTGGATATATACCCTACTGTCTGTTTAAATGACTGGAGATATACCCTACTGTCTGTTTAAATGACTGGAGATATACCCTACTGTCTGTTTAAATGACTGGAGATATACCCTACTGTCTGTTTAAATGACTGGAGATATACCCTACTGTCTGTTTAAATGACTGGAGATATACCCTACTGTCTGTTTAAATGACTGGAGATATACCCTACTGTCTGTTTAAATGACTGGAGATATACCCTACTGTCTGTTTAAATGACTGGAGATATACCCTACTGTCTGTTTAAATGACTGGAGATATACCCTACTGTCTGTTTAAATGACTGGAGATATACCCTACTGTCTGTTTAAATGACTGGAGATATACCCTACTGTCTGTTTAAATGACTGGAGATATACCCTACTGTCTGTGTAAATGACTGGAGATATACCCTACTGTCTGTTTAAATGACTGGAGATATACCCTACTGTCTGTGTAAATGACTGGAGATATACCCTACTGTCTGTTTAAATGACTGGAGATATACCCTACTGTCTGTTTAAATGACTGGAGATATACCCTACTGTCTGTTTAAATGACTGGAGATATACCCTACTGTCTGTTTAAATGACTGGAGATATACCCTACTGTCTGTGTAAATGACTGGAGATATACCCTACTGTCTGTGTAAATGACTGGAGATATACCCTACTGTCTGTTTAAATGACTGGAGATATACCCTACTGTCTGTTTAAATGACTGGAGATATACCCTACTGTCTGTTTAAATGACTGGAGATATACCCTACTGTCTGTTTAAATGACTGGAGATATACCCTACTGTCTGTTTAAATGACTGGAGATATACCCTGCTGTCTGTTTAAATGACTGGAGATATACCCTACTGTCTGTTTAAATGACTGGAGATATACCCTACTGTCTGTTTAAATGACTGGAGATATACCCTACTGTCTGTGTAAATGACTGGAGATATACCCTACTGTCTGTGTAAATGACTGGAGATATACCCTACTGTCTGTTTAAATGACTGGAGATATACCCTACTGTCTGTTTAAATGACTGGATATATACCCTACTGTCTGTTTAAATGACTGGAGATATACCCTACTGTCTGTGTAAATGACTGGAGATATACCCTACTGTCTGTGTAAATGACTGGAGATATACTCTACTGTCTGTTTAAATGACTGGAGATATACCCTACTGTCTGTTTAAATGACTGGAGATATACCCTACTGTCTGTTTAAATGACTGGATATATACCCTACTGTCTGTTTAAATGACTGGAGATATACCCTACTGTCTGTTTAAATGACTGGAGATATACCCTACTGTCTGTTTAAATGACTGGAGATATACCCTACTGTCTGTTTAAATGACTGGAGATATACCCTACTGTCTGTTTAAATGACTGGAGATATACCCTGCTGTCTGTTTAAATGACTGGAGATATACCCTACTGTCTGTTTAAATGACTGGAGATATACCCTACTGTCTGTTTAAATGACTGGAGATATACCCTACTGTCTGTGTAAATGACTGGAGATATACCCTACTGTCTGTGTAAATGACTGGAGATATACCCTACTGTCTGTTTAAATGACTGGAGATATACCCTACTGTCTGTTTAAATGACTGGAGATATACCCTACTGTCTGTTTAAATGACTGGAGATATACCCTACTGTCTGTTTAAATGACTGGAGATATACCCTACTGTCTGTGTAAATGACTGGAGATATACTCTACTGTCTGTTTAAATGACTGGAGATATACCCTACTGTCTGTTTAAATGACTGGAGATATACCCTACTGTCTGTTTAAATGACTGGATATATACCCTACTGTCTGTTTAAATGACTGGAGATATACCCTACTGTCTGTTTAAATGACTGGAGATATACCCTACTGTCTGTTTAAATGACTGGAGATATACCCTACTGTCTGTTTAAATGACTGGAGATATACCCTACTGTCTGTTTAAATGACTGGAGATATACCCTCAATTAATTATTAAAAAATCATACAATGTGATTTTCTGGATTTTTGTTTTAGATTCCGTCTCTCACAGTTGAAGTGTACCTTTGATAAAAATTACAGACCTCTACATGCTTTGTAAGTAGGAAAACCTGCAAAATCGGCAGTGTATCAAATACTTGTTCTCCCCACTGTAGTTGTCTTTGCTGTCTTTGTATCCAAGATAATTGTGTAGTTTTTGAGAAATTGTCGAGGTTACCTAGCCAGCTACACGTTCAAACAAAGTCAACAACGCAGCCACTGCTAGCCAGCCTACTTCACCGCCAGTAGTACGATATCATTTTAGTCAATAAGATTTTAGTCAATAAGATTTTATTTTATTTTTGCAACGTAAGCTTAACTTCCTGAACATTCGAGACGTGTAGTCCACTTGTCATTCTAATCTCCTTTGCATTAGCGTAGCCTCTTCTGTAGCCTGTCAACTATGTGTCTGTCTATCCCTCTTCTCTCCTCTCTGCACAGACCATACAAACGCTTCACACCGCGTGGCCGCCGCCATTCTAACCTGGTGGTTCCAGCGCGCACGACCCACGTGGAGTTCCAGGTCTCCGGCAGCCTCTGGAACTGCCGATCTGCGGCCAACAAGGCAGAGTTCATCTCAGCCTATGCGTCCCTCCAGTCCCTCGACTTCTTGGCACTGACGGAAACATGGATTACCACTGACAACACTGCTACTCCTACTGCTCTCGCCTCGTCTGCCCACGTGTTCTCGCACACCCCGAGAGCTTCTGGTCAGCGGGGCGGTGGCACTGGGATCCTCATCTCTCCCAAGTGGACATTCTCTCTTTCTCCCCTGACCCATCTGTCTATCGCCTCCTTTGAATTCCATGCTGTCACAGTTACCAGCCCTTTCAAGCTTAACATCCTTATCATTTATCGCCCTCCAGGTTCCCTTGGAGAGTTCATCAATGAGCTTGACGCCCTGATAAGTTCCTTTCCTGAGGATGGCTCACCTCTCACAGTTCTGGGTGACTTTAACCTCCCCACGTCTACCTTTGACTCATTCCTCTCTGCCTCCTTCTTTCCACTCCTCTCCTCTTTTGACCTCACCCTCTCACCTTCCCCCCCTACTCACAAGGCAGGCAATACGCTTGACCTCATCTTTACTAGATGCTGTTCTTCCACTAATCTCACTGCAACTCCCCTCCAAGTCTCCGACCACTACCTTGTATCCTTTTCCCTCTCGCTCTCATCTAACACTTCCCACACTGCCCCTACTCGGATGGTATCGCGCCGTCCCAACCTTCGCTCTCTCTCCCCCGCTACTCTCTCCTCTTCCATCCTATCATCTCTTCCCTCTGCTCAAACCTTCTCCAACCTATCTCCTGATTCTGCCTCCTCAACCCTCCTCTCCTCCCTTTCTGCATCCTTTGACTCTCTATGTCCCCTATCCTCCAGGCCGGCTCGGTCCTCCCCTCCTGCTCCGTGGCTCGACGACTCACTGCGAGCTCACAGAACAGGGCTCCGGGCAGCCGAGCGGAAATGGAGGAAAACTCGCCTCCCTGCGGACCTGGCATCCTTTCACTCCCTCCTCTCTACTTTCTCCTCTTCTGTCTCTGCTGCTAAAGCCACTTTCTACCACTCTAAATTCCAAGCATCTGCCTCTAACCCTAGGAAGCTCTTTGCCACCTTCTCCTCCCTCCTGAATCCTCCTCCCCCTCCTCCCCCCTCCTCCCTCTCTGCGGATGACTTCGTCAACCATTTTGAAAAGAAGGTCGACGACATCCGATCCTCGTTTGCTAAGTCAAACGACACCGCTGGTTCTGCTCACACTGCCCTACCCTGTGCTTTGACCTCTTTCTCCCCTCTCTCTCCAGATGAAATCTCGCGTCTTGTGACGGCCGGCCGCCCAACAACCTGCCCGCTTGACCCTATCCCCTCCTCTCTTCTCCAGACCATTTCCGGAGACCTTCTCCCTTACCTCACCTCGCTCATCAACTCATCCTTGACCGCTGGCTACGTCCCTTCCGTCTTCAAGAGAGCGAGAGTTGCACCCCTTCTGAAAAAACCTACACTCGATCCCTCCGATGTCAACAACTACAGACCAGTATCCCTTCTTTCTTTTCTCTCCAAAACTCTTGAACGTGCCGTCCTTGGCCAGCTCTCCTGCTATCTCTCTCAGAATGACCTTCTTGATCCAAATCAGTCAGGTTTCAAGACTAGTCATTCAACTGAGACTGCTCTTCTCTGTGTCACGGAGGCGCTCCGCACTGCTAAAGCTAACTCTCTCTCCTCTCCTCTCATCCTTCTAGACCTATCGGCTGCCTTTGATACTGTGAACCATCAGATCCTCCTCTCCACCCTCTCCGAGTTGGGCATCTCCGGCGCGGCCCACGCTTGGATTGCGTCCTACCTGACAGGTCGCTCCTACCAGGTGGCGTGGCGAGAATCTGTCTCCGCACCACGTGCTCTCACCACTGGTGTCCCCCAGGGCTCTGTTCTAGGCCCTCTCCTATTCTCGCTATACACCAAGTCACTTGGCTCTGTCATATCCTCACATGGCCTCTCCTATCATTGCTATGCAGACGACACACAATTAATCTTCTCCTTTCCCCCCTCTGATAACCAGGTGGCGAATCGCATCTCTGCATGTCTGGCAGACATATCAGTGTGGATGACGGATCACCACCTCAAGCTGAACCTCGGCAAGACGGAGCTGCTCTTCCTCCCGGGGAAGGACTGCCCGTTCCATGATCTCGCCATCACGGTTGACAACTCCATTGTGTCCTCCTCCCAGAGCGCTAAGAACCTTGGCGTGATCCTGGACAACACCCTGTCGTTCTCAACTCACATCAAGGCGGTGACCCGTTCCTGTAGGTTCATGCTCTACAACATTCGCAGAGTACGACCCTGCCTCACACAGGAAGCGGCGCAGGTCCTAATCCAGGCACTTGTCATCTCCCGTCTGGATTACTGCAACTCGCTGTTGGCTGGGCTCCCTGCCTGTGCCATTAAACCCCTACAACTCATCCAGAACGCCGCAGCCCGTCTGGTGTTCAACCTTCCCAAGTTCTCTCACGTCACCCCGCTCCTCCGCTCTCTCCACTGCCTTCCAGTTGAAGCTCGCATCCGCTACAAGACCATGGTGCTTGCCTACGGAGCTGTGAGGGGAACGGCACCTCCGTACCTTCAGGCTCTGATCAGGCCCTACACCCAAACAAGGGCACTGCGTTCATCCACCTCTGGCCTGCTCGCCTCCCTACCTCTGAGGAAGTACAGTTCCCGCTCAGCCCAGTCAAAACTGTTCGCTGCTCTGGCACCCCAATGGTGGAACAAACTCCCTCACGACGCCAGGTCAGCGGAGTCAATCACCACCTTCCGGAGACACCTGAAACCCCACCTCTTTAAGGAATACCTAGGATAGGATAAAGTAATCCTCCTAACCCCCCCCCTCCCCCTTAAAAGAGTTAGATGCACTATTGTAAAGTGGTTGTTCCACTGGATATCATAAGGTGAATGCACCAATTTGTAAGTCGCTCTGGATAAGAGCGTCTGCTAAATGACTTAAATGTAAAATGTAAATGTAATATACCCTACTGTCTGTTTAAATGACTGGAGATATACCCTACTGTCTGTGTAAATGACTGGAGATATACCCTACTGTCTGTTTAAATGACTGGAGATATACCCTACTGTCTGTTTAAATGACTGGAGATATACCCTACTGTCTGTTTAAATGACTGGAGATATACCCTACTGTCTGTTTAAATGACTGGAGATATACCCTACTGTCTGTTTAAATGACTGGAGATATACCCTACTGTCTGTTTAAATGACTGGAGATATACCCTACTGTCTGTTGAAATGACTGGAGATATACCCTACTGTCTGTTTAAATGACTGGAGATATACCCTACTGTCTGTGTAAATGACTGGAGATATACCCTACTGTCTGTTTAAATGACTGGAGATATACCCTACTGTCTGTTTAAATGACTGGAGATATACCCTACTGTCTGTTTAAATGACTGGAGATATACCCTACTGTCTGTTTAAATGACTGGAGATATACCCTACTGTCTGTTTAAATGACTGGAGATATACCCTACTGTCTGTTTAAATGACTGGAGATATACCCTACTGTCTGTTTAAATGACTGGAGATATACCCTACTGTCTGTGTAAATGACTGGAGATATACCCTACTGTCTGTTTAAATGACTGGAGATATACCCTACTGTCTGTTTAAATGACTGGAGATATACCCTACTGTCTGTTTAAATGACTGGAGATATACCCTACTGTCTGTTTAAATGACTGGAGATATACCCTACTGTCTGTTTAAATGACTGGAGATATACCCTACTGTCTGTTTAAATGACTGGAGATATACCCTACTGCCTGTTTAAATGACTAGAGATGTACCCTACTGTCTGTTTAAATGACTGGAGATATACCCTACTGTCTGTTTAAATGACTGGAGATATACCCTGCTGTCTGTTTAAATGACTGGAGATATACCCTACTGTCTGTTTAAATGACTGGAGATATACCCTACTGTCTGTTTAAATGACTGGAGATATACCCTACTGTCTGTTTAAATGACTGGAGATATACCCTACTGCCTGTTTAAATGACTACAGATGTACCCTACTGTCTGTTTAAATGACTGGAGATATACCCTACTGTCTGTTTAAATGACTGGAGATATACCCTGCTGTCTGTTTAAATGACTGGAGATATACCCTACTGTCTGTTTAAATGACTGGAGATATACCCTACTGTCTGTTTAAATGACTGGAGATATACCCTGCTGTCTGTTTAAATGACTGGAGATATACCCTACTGTCTGTTTAAATGACTGGAGATATACCCTACTGTCTGTTTAAATGACTGGAGATATACCCTACTGTCTGTTTAAATGACTGGAGATATACCCTACTGTCTGTTTAAATGACTGGAGATATACCCTACTGTCTGTTTAAATGACTGGAGATATACCCTACTGTCTGTTTAAATGACTGGAGATATACCCTACTGTCTGTTTAAATGACTGGAGATATACCCTACTGTCTGTTTAAATGACTGGAGATGTACCCTACTGTCTGTGTAAATGACTGGAGATATACCCTACTGTCTGTTTAAATGACTGGAGATATACCCTACTGTCTGTGTAAATGACTGGAGATATACCCTACTGTCTGTTTAAATGACTGGAGATATACCCTACTGTCTGTTTAAATGACTGGAGATATACCCTACTGTCTGTGTAAATGACTGGAGATATACCCTACTGTCTGTTTAAATGACTGGAGATATACCCTACTGCCTGTTTAAATGACTAGAGATGTACCCTACTGTCTGTTTAAATGACTGGAGATATACCCTACTGTCTGTTTAAATGACTGGAGATATACCCTGCTGTCTGTTTAAATGACTGGAGATATACCCTACTGTCTGTTTAAATGACTGGAGATATACCCTACTGTCTGTTTAAATGACTGGAGATATACCCTACTGTCTGTTTAAATGACTGGAGATATACCCTACTGCCTGTTTAAATGACTACAGATGTACCCTACTGTCTGTTTAAATGACTGGAGATATACCCTACTGTCTGTTTAAATGACTGGAGATATACCCTGCTGTCTGTTTAAATGACTGGAGATATACCCTACTGTCTGTTTAAATGACTGGAGATATACCCTACTGTCTGTTTAAATGACTGGAGATATACCCTGCTGTCTGTTTAAATGACTGGAGATATACCCTACTGTCTGTTTAAATGACTGGAGATATACCCTACTGTCTGTTTAAATGACTGGAGATATACCCTACTGTCTGTTTAAATGACTGGAGATATACCCTACTGTCTGTTTAAATGACTGGAGATATACCCTACTGTCTGTTTAAATGACTGGAGATATACCCTACTGTCTGTTTAAATGACTGGAGATATACCCTACTGTCTGTTTAAATGACTGGAGATATACCCTACTGTCTGTGTAAATGACTGGAGATATACCCTACTGTCTGTTTAAATGACTGGAGATATACCCTACTGTCTGTGTAAATGACTGGAGATATACCCTGCTGTCTGTTTAAATGACTGGAGATATACCCTACTGTCTGTTTAAATGACTGGAGATATACCCTACTGTCTGTTTAAATGACTGGAGATATACCCTGCTGTCTGTTTAAATGACTGGAGATATACCCTACTGTCTGTTTAAATGACTGGAGATATACCCTACTGTCTGTTTAAATGACTGGAGATATACCCTACTGTCTGTTTAAATGACTGGAGATATACCCTACTGTCTGTGTAAATGACTGGAGATATACCCTACTGTCTGTTTAAATGACTGGAGATATACCCTACTGTCTGTTTAAATGACTGGAGATATACCCTACTGTCTGTTTAAATGACTGGAGATATACCCTACTGTCTGTGTAAATGACTGGAGATATACCCTACTGTCTGTTTAAATGACTGGAGATATACCCTACTGTCTGTTTAAATGACTGGAGATATACCCTACTGTCTGTGTAAATGACTGGAGATATACCCTACTGTCTGTTTAAATGACTGGAGATATACCCTACTGTCTGTGTAAATGACTGGAGATATACCCTACTGTCTGTTTAAATGACTGGAGATATACCCTACTGTCTGTTTAAATGACTGGAGATATACCCTACTGTCTGTTTAAATGACTGGAGATATACCCTACTGTCTGTTTAAATGACTGGAGATATACCCTACTGTCTGTTTAAATGACTGGAGATATACCCTACTGTCTGTTTAAATGACTGGAGATATACCCTACTGTCTGTTTAAATGACTGGAGATATACCCTACTGTCTGTTTAAATGACTGGAGATATACCCTACTGTCTGTTTAAATGACTGGAGATATACCCTACTGTCTGTTTAAATGACTGGAGATATACCCTACTGTCTGTTTAAATGACTGGAGATATACCCTACTGTCTGTGTAAATGACTGGAGATATACCCTACTGTCTGTTTAAATGACTGGAGATATACCCTACTGTCTGTTTAAATGACTGGAGATATACCCTACTGTCTGTTTAAATGACTGGAGATATACCCTACTGTCTGTTTAAATGACTGGAGATATACCCTACTGTCTGTGTAAATGACTGGAGATATACCCTACTGTCTGTTTAAATGACTGGAGATATACCCTACTGCCTGTTTAAATGACTAGAGATGTACCCTACTGTCTGTTTAAATGACTGGAGATATACCCTACTGTCTGTTTAAATGACTGGAGATATACCCTGCTGTCTGTTTAAATGACTGGAGATATACCCTACTGTCTGTTTAAATGACTGGAGATATACCCTACTGTCTGTTTAAATGACTGGAGATATACCCTACTGTCTGTTTAAATGACTGGAGATATACCCTACTGCCTGTTTAAATGACTACAGATGTACCCTACTGTCTGTTTAAATGACTGGAGATATACCCTACTGTCTGTTTAAATGACTGGAGATATACCCTGCTGTCTGTTTAAATGACTGGAGATATACCCTACTGTCTGTTTAAATGACTGGAGATATACCCTACTGTCTGTTTAAATGACTGGAGATATACCCTGCTGTCTGTTTAAATGACTGGAGATATACCCTACTGTCTGTTTAAATGACTGGAGATATACCCTACTGTCTGTTTAAATGACTGGAGATATACCCTACTGTCTGTTTAAATGACTGGAGATATACCCTACTGTCTGTTTAAATGACTGGAGATATACCCTACTGTCTGTTTAAATGACTGGAGATATACCCTACTGTCTGTTTAAATGACTGGAGATATACCCTACTGTCTGTTTAAATGACTGGAGATATACCCTACTGTCTGTGTAAATGACTGGAGATATACCCTACTGTCTGTTTAAATGACTGGAGATATACCCTACTGTCTGTGTAAATGACTGGAGATATACCCTGCTGTCTGTTTAAATGACTGGAGATATACCCTACTGTCTGTTTAAATGACTGGAGATATACCCTACTGTCTGTTTAAATGACTGGAGATATACCCTGCTGTCTGTTTAAATGACTGGAGATATACCCTACTGTCTGTTTAAATGACTGGAGATATACCCTACTGTCTGTTTAAATGACTGGAGATATACCCTACTGTCTGTTTAAATGACTGGAGATATACCCTACTGTCTGTGTAAATGACTGGAGATATACCCTACTGTCTGTTTAAATGACTGGAGATATACCCTACTGTCTGTTTAAATGACTGGAGATATACCCTACTGTCTGTTTAAATGACTGGAGATATACCCTACTGTCTGTGTAAATGACTGGAGATATACCCTACTGTCTGTTTAAATGACTGGAGATATACCCTACTGTCTGTTTAAATGACTGGAGATATACCCTACTGTCTGTGTAAATGACTGGAGATATACCCTACTGTCTGTTTAAATGACTGGAGATATACCCTACTGTCTGTGTAAATGACTGGAGATATACCCTACTGTCTGTTTAAATGACTGGAGATATACCCTACTGTCTGTTTAAATGACTGGAGATATACCCTACTGTCTGTTTAAATGACTGGAGATATACCCTACTGTCTGTTTAAATGACTGGAGATATACCCTACTGTCTGTTTAAATGACTGGAGATATACCCTACTGTCTGTTTAAATGACTGGAGATATACCCTACTGTCTGTTTAAATGACTGGAGATATACCCTACTGTCTGTTTAAATGACTGGAGATATACCCTACTGTCTGTTTAAATGACTGGAGATATACCCTACTGTCTGTTTAAATGACTGGAGATATACCCTACTGTCTGTTTAAATGACTGGAGATATACCCTGCTGTCTGTTTAAATGACTGGAGATATACCCTACTGTCTGTGTAAATGACTGGAGATATACCCTACTGTCTGTTTAAATGACTGGAGATATACCCTACTGTCTGTTTAAATGACTGGAGATATACCCTACTGTCTGTGTAAATGACTGGAGATATACCCTACTGTCTGTTTAAATGACTGGAGATATACCCTACTGTCTGTTTAAATGACTGGAGATATACCCTACTGTCTGTGTAAATGACTGGAGATATACCCTACTGTCTGTGTAAATGACTGGAGATATACCCTACTGTCTGTTTAAATGACTGGAGATATACCCTACTGTCTGTTTAAATGACTGGAGATATACCCTACTGTCTGTTTAAATGGCTGGAGATATACCCTACTGTCTGTTTAAATGACTGGAGATATACCCTACTGTCTGTTTAAATGACTGGAGATATACCCTACTGTCTGTTTAAATGACTGGAGATATACCCTACTGTCTGTTTAAATGACTGGAGATATACCCTACTGTCTGTTTAAATGACTGGAGATATACCCTACTGTCTGTTTAAATGACTGGAGATATACCCTACTGTCTGTGTAAATGACTGGAGATATACCCTACTGTCTGTGTAAATGACTGGAGATATACCCTACTGTCTGTGTAAATAACAGACAGTTAACTTCCGGCGCCGAAAAGAGATGGCTGCCTCGCTCCGTGTTCCTTGGAAAATATGCAGTATTTTGTTTTTTTACGTGTTATTTCTTACATCGGTACCCCGGGTAATCTTAGGTTTCATTACATACAGTCGGGAGGAACTACTGAATATACGATTAACGTCAACTCATCATCGTTCCTACCAGGAATATGACTTTCCCGAAACGGATCCAGTGTTTTGCCTTCCACACAATACAATGGATCTGATCCCAGCCGGCGACCCTGTGCGACGCCGAAAAAGGGGAAAACGTGGCGGTCTCGTGGTCAGGCTTCGGAGACGGGCACATCGCGCTCCACTCCCTAGCATACTACTCGCCAATGTCCAGTCTCTTGACAATAAGGTTGATGAAATCCGAGCACGGGTAGCATTCCAGAGAGACATCAGGGATTGCAACGTGCTCTGCTTCACGGAAACATGGCTAACTCAAGGGACGCTAACGGAGTCGGTGCAGCCAGCTGGTTTCTTCATGCATCGCGCCGACAGAAACAAACATCTTTCCGGTAAGAAGAGGGGCGGGGGGGTATGCCTTATGATTAACGAGAAGTGGTGTGATCATCATAACAACACACAAGAACTCAAGTCGTTCTGTTCACCTGATCTAGAACTCCTCACAATCAAATGTCGACCGCATTATCTACCAAGGGAATTCTCGTCAATCATAATCACAGCCGTATACATTCCCCCCCAAGCAGACTCATCGATGGCCCTGAACGAACTTTATCTGACTCTTTGTAAACTGGAAACCACACACCCTGAGGCTGCATTCATCGTAGCTGGGGATTTTAACAAGGCTAATCTAAAAACAAAACTCCCTAAATTCTATCAGCATATCGATTGTGCTACCAGGGCTGGAAAAACACTAGACCATTGTTATACTAATTTCCGCGACGCTTATAAGGCCCTCCCCCGCCCCCCTTTCGGAAAAGCTGACCACGACTCCATTTTGTTGATTCCAGCCTACAAACAAAAACTCAAACAACAAGCTCCCGCGCTCAGGTCTGTTCAACGCTGGTCCGACCAATCTGAATCCACGCTTCAAGACTGCTTCGATCACGCGGATTGGAATATGTTCCGCATCGCGTCCAACAACAATATTGACGAATATGCTGATTCGGTGAGCGAGTTCATTAGGAAGTGCATTGACGATGTCGTACCCACAGCAACGATAAAAACATTCCCAAACCAGAAACCGTGGATTGACGGCAGCATTCGCGTGAAACTGAAAGCGCGAACCACTGCTTTTAACCAGGGCAAGGTGACCGGAAGCATGACCGAATACAAACAGTGTAGCTATTCTCTCCGCAAGGCAATCAAACAGGCTAAGTCTCAGTACAGAGACAAAATCGAGTCGCAATTCAACAGCTCAGACACAAGAGGTATGTGGCAGGGTCTACAGTCAATCACGGATTACAAAAAGAAAACCAGCCCCGTCGAGGACCAGGATGTCTTGCTCCCAGACAGGCTAAACAACTTTTTTGCCCGCTTTGAGGACAATACAGTGCCACTGACACGGCCCCCTACCAAAACCTGCGGGCTCTCCTTCACTGCAGCCGAGGTGAGTAAAACATTTAAACGTGTTAACCCTCGCAAGGCTGCAGGCCCAGACGGCATTCCCAGCCACGTCCTCAGAGCATGCGCAGACCAGCTGGCTGGTGTGTTTACGGACATATTCAATCAATCCTTATCCCAGTCTGCTGTTCCCACATGCTTCAAGAGGGCCACCATTGTTCCTGTTCCCAAGAAAGCTAAGGTAACTGAGCTAAACGACTACCGCCCCGTAGCACTCACTTCCGTCATCATGAAGTGCTTTGAGAGACTAGTCAAGGACCATATCACCTCCACCCTACCGGACACCCTAGACCCACTCCAATTTGCTTACCGACCCAATAGGTCCACAGACGACGCAATCGCAACCACACTGCACACTGCCCTAACCCATCTGGACAAGAGGAATACCCATGTGAGAATGCTGTTCATCGATTACAGCTCAGCATTTAACACCATAGTACCCTCCAAACTCGTCATCAAGCTCGAGACCCTGGGTCTCGACCCCGCCCTGTGCAACTGGGTCCTGGACTTCCTGACGGGCCGCCCCCAGGTGGTGAGGGTAGGTAACAACATCTCCACCCCGCTGATCCTCAACACTGGGGCCCCACAAGGGTGCGTTCTGAGCCCTCTCCTGTACTCCCTGTTCACCCACGACTGCGTGGCCATGCACGCCTCCAACTCAATCATCAAGTTTGCGGATGACACTACAGTGGTAGGCTTGATCACCAACAACGACGAGACGGCCTACAGGGAGGAGGTGAGGGCCCTCGGAGTGTGGTGTCAGGAAAATAACCTCATACTCAACGTCAACAAAACAAAGGAGATGATTGTGGACTTCAGGAAACAGCAGAGGGAGCACCCCCCTATCCACATCGACGGGTCAGTAGTGGAGAAGGTGGAAAGTTTTAAGTTCCTCGGTGTACACATCACGGACAAACTGAACTGGTCCACCCACACAGACAGCGTTGTGAAGAAGGCGCAGCAGCGCCTCTTCAACCTCAGGAGGCTGAAGAAATTCGGCTTGTCACCAAAAGCACTCACAAACTTCTACAGATGCACAATCGAGAGCATCCTGTCGGGCTGTATCACCGCCTGGTACGGCAACTGCTCCGCCCACAACCGTAAGGCTCTCCAGAGGGTAGTGAGGTCTGCAGAACGCATCACCAGGGGCAAACTACCTGCCCTCCAGGACACCTACACCACCCGATGTCACAGGAAGGCCATAAAGATCATCAAGGACAACAACCACCCAAGCCACTGCCTGTTCACCCCGCTATCATCCAGAAGGCGAGGTCAGTACAGGTGCATCAAAGCAGGGACCGAGAGACTGAAAAACAGCTTCTATCTCAAGGCCATCAGACTGTTAAACAGCCACCACTAACATTTAGCGGCCGCTGCCAACATACTGACTCAACTCCAGCCACTTTAAAAATGGGAATTGATGGAAATTATGTAAAAATGTACCACTAGCCACTTTAAGCAATGCCACTTAATACAATGTTTACATACCCTACATTACCCATCTCATATGTATATATACTGTACTCTATATCATCTACTGCATCTTGCCATCTTTATGCAATACATGTACCACTAGCCACTTTAAACTATGCCACTTTATGTTTACATACCCTACAGTACTCATCTCATATGTATATACCGTACTCTATACCATCTACTGCATCTGCCATGCCGTTCTGTACCACCACTCATTCATATATCTTTATGTACATATTCTTTATCCCTTTACACTTGTGTGTGTGTGTAAGGTAGTAGTGTGGAATTGTTAGGTTAGATTACTGTTGGTTATTACTGCATTGTCGGAACTAGAAGCACAAGCATTTCGCTACACTCGCATTAACATCTGCTAACCATGTGTATGTGACTAATAAAATTTGATTTGATTTGATTTGATGACTGGAGATATACCCTACTGTCTGTTTAAATGACTGGAGATATACCCTACTGTCTGTGTAAATGACTGGAGATATACCCTACTGTCTGTTTAAATGACTGGAGATGTACCCTACTGTCTGTTTAAATGACTGGAGATATACCCTACTGTCTGTTTAAATGACTGGAGATGTACCCTACTGTCTGTTTAAATGACTGGAGATATACCCTACTGTCTGTTTAAATGACTAGAGATATACCCTACTGTCTGTTTAAATGACTGGAGATATACCCTACTGTCTGTTTAAATGACTGGAGATATACCCTACTGTCTGTTTAAATGACTGGAGATATACCCTACTGTCTGTTTAAATGACTGGAGATATACCCTACTGTCTGTTTAAATGACTGGAGATATACCCTACTGTCTGTTTAAATGACTGGAGATATACCCTACTGTCTGTTTAAATGACTGGAGATATACCCTACTGTCTGTGTAAATGACTGGAGATATACCCTACTGTCTGTGTAAATGACTGGAGATATACCCTACTGTCTGTTTAAATGACTGGAGATATACCCTACTGTCTGTTTAAATGACTGGAGATATACCCTACTGTCTGTTTAAATGACTGGAGATATACCCTACTGTCTGTTTAAATGACTGGAGATATACCCTACTGTCTGTTTAAATGACTGGAGATATACCCTACTGTCTGTTTAAATGACTGGAGATATACCCTACTGTCTGTTTAAATGACTGGAGATATACCCTACTGTCTGTGTAAATGACTGGAGATATACCCTACTGTCTGTGTAAATGACTGGAGATATACCCTACTGTCTGTTTAAATGACTGGAGATATACCCTACTGTCTGTGTAAATGACTGGAGATATACCCTACTGTCTGTGTAAATGACTGGAGATATACCCTACTGTCTGTTTAAATGACTGGAGATATACCCTACTGTCTGTGTAAATGACTGGAGATATACCCTACTGTCTGTTTAAATGACTGGAGATATACCCTACTGTCTGTTTAAATGACTGGAGATATACCCTACTGTCTGTTTAAATGACTGGAGATATACCCTACTGTCTGTGTAAATGACTGGAGATGTACCCTACTGTCTGTTTAAATGACTGGAGATGTACCCTACTGTCTGTTTAAATGACTGGAGATATACCCTACTGTCTGTTTAAATGACTGGAGATATACCCTACTGTCTGTTTAAATGACTGGAGATATACCCTACTGTCTGTTTAAATGACTGGAGATATACCCTACTGTCTGTTTAAATGACTGGAGATATACCCTACTGTCTGTGTAAATGACTGGAGATATACCCTACTGTCTGTGTAAATGACTGGAGATATACCCTACTGTCTGTGTAAATGACTGGAGATATACCCTACTGTCTGTGTAAATGACTGGAGATATACCCTACTGTCTGTTTAAATGACTGGAGATATACCCTACTGTCTGTTTAAATGACTGGAGATATACCCTACTGTCTGTGTAAATGACTGGAGATATACCCTACTGTCTGTTTAAATGACTGGAGATATACCCTACTGTCTGTTTAAATGACTGGAGATATACCCTACTGTCTGTTTAAATGACTGGAGATATACCCTACTGTCTGTGTAAATGACTGGAGATATACCCTACTGTCTGTTTAAATGACTGGAGATATACCCTACTGTCTGTTTAAATGACTGGAGATATACCCTACTGTCTGTGTAAATGACTGGAGATATACCCTACTGTCTGTTTAAATGACTGGAGATATACCCTACTGTCTGTGTAAATGACTGGAGATATACCCTACTGTCTGTTTAAATGACTGGAGATATACCCTACTGTCTGTTTAAATGACTGGAGATATACCCTACTGTCTGTTTAAATGACTGGAGATATACCCTACTGTCTGTTTAAATGACTGGAGATATACCCTACTGTCTGTTTAAATGACTGGAGATATACCCTACTGTCTGTTTAAATGACTGGAGATATACCCTACTGTCTGTGTAAATGACTGGAGATATACCCTACTGTCTGTTTAAATGACTGGAGATATACCCTACTGTCTGTTTAAATGACTGGAGATATACCCTGCTGTCTGTTTAAATGACTGGAGATATACCCTACTGTCTGTGTAAATGACTGGAGATATACCCTACTGTCTGTTTAAATGACTGGAGATATACCCTACTGTCTGTTTAAATGACTGGAGATATACCCTACTGTCTGTGTAAATGACTGGACATATACCCTACTGTCTGTTTAAATGACTGGAGATATACCCTACTGTCTGTTTAAATGACTGGAGATATACCCTACTGTCTGTGTAAATGATGTAGTAGTAACATAAGGCAACTGGATGCTAATGGTAGAAGAGACATATAGTCTGACAATTCCAATAAGACACATACTAGAGAAATATGCCTAAGACAATTGGACACATTAATGAAAGGGGGAGACACATGGTCTGCTGACCTGACACACTAATGATAAAAAGGACCCATAGTCAGCTCCTTCTAAAAAGAAGGCGTATAGTACAGAATCTGCTGATTCCAATAAAGGCAAACTGAACAAAGAGTACATTGACACATTAATGAAAGGAAGTGACAAATTATGCTGACACACTAAAGATAGAGGGATCCATAGTCAGCTGCTTCTAAACAGAGGTTTATAAGACAGAATCTGCTGATTCCAATAAAGGCAAACAAAACAAAGAGTACATTGACACATTATGCTGACACACTAGGATGGAGGGTCCGGCCACCATTGTAGTCTAGCTGAGAGCAGATGTGGGCGTTATTGGGCGTGAACAAGCGGGAAGCTTGAACTAGAGGATAGTGGTGGCGAATGACTTGAGAAGGGAGACTTCATTTGCATAAGGGATGGACATAGTGCTATGTGTGTATAAATATAGGAGCTAAGGCTCTGGGAAAGGGGGGTGTTCCGCGGTGTGTGTGCCGCGGGGGGTGTTCCACGGTGTGTGTGCCGCGGGGTGTGTTCCGCGGACATTCCAGATTGTGATACAATTTGTATTAAAAATCTTATTTGAGTTCACAAAGTTCTTGTAAGAGTTATATTTGAAGTGATTTTCTACGACATAATTGGCGAGCTGGTCCAGGAGTGACAGGGACGGAGATGTTCTTGGCTGACGGGTTCTTTGGACAATCTAACAAACAGAGGTGGCCACCCAACTATATACGGTAAGCAAGTTCTTACAATAGTTGAAATGTTTGTGTGGATTGCTTCAGAGTCCTGTCTCAGCGGGAGGAATGTCATGTAGGTCTCTCTCTCAAATTTCCTAAAAACGATAAAAACGAAAGAACTTTTGAATTCAAATAAATGTGCATGCATGTGTGAGTTTGGGTTTTGTATGAATGCGCATGTCTAGAGATTGAGTGAACTGGAACTGTGAACTTTGCTTGTGTCGGGTGTTTGGCTGGGGGGAGCGGGCATTTGTTCTGGTTGGACTGCTCGAGACAGGTTCATGTGTCTGGTTTGATTGGGGGAGTTGTTCCGTCTGATTCTGCTTGGCCGGGTTCGACCGTATCAGGATCTGTTTTGGGATGTGCGTAAACACACCTCAGTCAACCTGAGCGGGCGACTCGTGTCGGGTGTGTGTGATTCGGACTGCCCCTCTCGTCGGACCATTCATTTTGAGCAGCCTTGTGTGGGCTGATCGGCGCAACTGTTTGTACTCTCTAGTTGAGCGGCTGGGCTCAGGCGCAGGGCTACAACAAGTAGCTTATACAGTCAAAGCATAAAACAGTAGGTTGTAGGAAAACGTTAGCCCGATTGTGCGGCGTTCAACTGCAAAAGTAGCTTATACAGTCAAAGCATAAAACAGTAGGTTGTAGGAAAACGTTAGCCCGATTGTGCGGCGTTCAACTGCAAAAGTAGCTTATACAGTCAAAGCATAAAACAGTAGGTTGTAGGAAAACGTTAGCCCGATTGTGCGACGTTCAACTGCAAAAGTAGCTTATACAGTCAAAGCATAAAACAGTAGGTTGTAGGAAAACGTAAGCCCGATTGTGCGACGTTCAACTGCAAAAGTAGCTTATACAGTCAAAGCATAAAACAGTAGGTTGTAGGAAAACGTTAGCCCGATTGTGCGGCGTTCAACTGCAAAAGTAGCTTATACAGTCAAAGCATAAAACAGTAGGTTGTAGGAAAACGTTAGCCCGATTGTGCGACGTTCAACTGCAAAAGTAGCTTATACGGTCAAAGCATAAATCAGTAGGTTGTAGGAAAACGTTAGCCCGATTGTGCGGCGTTCAACTACAAAAGTAACTTATACAGTCAAAGCATAAATCAGTAGGTTGTAGGAAAACGTTAGCCCGATTGTGCGGCGTTCAACTGCAAAAGTAACTTATACGGTCAAAACATAAATCAGTAGTTAAATAAATATTCATAGTTTCCGCTCTGAAAGGAGGACTGTATGAGTGAAGTAGTAGGTGCAGGAAAAACGTTGGCCCGATTGTGCGGCGTTCAAATGCAAAAGAAATCCTGCGAATAAAAAACCGCTCTGTCTAGCTACCAGGGTTTGGTAATTCAGTAGGTCACGCTACAATACTACTCTAATAATAGAAGAGAAGATAAGTATTGGGGGTTGAATAGGATATGAGGACAAGCTGATCCGATTAGACAGTAGTCTCGTCATATTGTAGAAGTCTAGGCTTATGTAGGAGGAAGTGAATTAAGTCAATGAAGAAAGACTGAGTTGTTTTGAGGTAAAAACAAAGGGATTGAATGAACGGATGAAACATAAAAGGATGAATGAAAATGTTGTAAGAAATGAGTGGATCTGTGTAAAGATAGAACATTAGGAAGAAAGATAGGACAGGTTGTGTGCGTGTAGGCAGAGCGTCCTGAAGAGGGTGCGCGCAGCCTTCCTGTGACAGAGTAGAGTTGATGCTGTAGTATTCAGAAATAATGTATGTACTGTATAGAGTAGGCTTCGATAAAAGAAATTAAGTGATGTGACAAATGAATTATTAATTGGAAAGGAGATTGGCTCTAACTCGGAAAAATAGTAAATAAAAGGTGTAGAAATACATGGGAGTATTTAGGAAAAATAAATAAATAAATAGTCGCATGGGACCAAAATGTGAAGCTCGATTTGCAGGCGTTCTGATGTCAACATTCTATCTTCAGAAAATACATTACTATAAAAGACAAATGTGGTTCCACTCGTCCTCGCAGACGTGCGGGTGATTGGCAGAACTATTGACAAGATCTAAGAACCAATAAGAAAATAGCTCTCTGTTTTGGATATAGGTATATCGGGTAGTGTAATGTGACATTAGAACTTAGTGCGGTAGTAGGAAATGCCGCTATACAAGAGTTTATTTCCTTGTCAAAATAACAAACAACTAATTGGTTTGAGGTTAGTGAGAATGGAATTTTTTACTTGTCGGTGTATAGTCTCTGAGCGAACAATGAGTGTTTCATAGAGATTACAGTTTATATGTGGTCAAGAAGAAGTATTGGATCACGTTTGACATCTAGTAAAATAACGATGGAATTTTAATTGTTAGACATTCTATACCACAATTCTCTGGAACTGTTAAAGACGCTTTAGAATAAAATCTATGGATAAGTAAAATTATTGGTTTGCTGACTAAAAGGTAACGTTGTGAATATTAACAATATGTACACTTTCTTTTTCAGAAAGAATAAGGGAAAAAAAGGGTTTTTTTAATCTTCTCTGGTCAACAATGTCATTGGAGACTGCATTACTGTGGAAAGCAGTTAATTAAAGTCAGCCGCTTTAAAAATAAAAATATCTGGATAAGGCTAAAACATGGAGTTCTGGATGAGTGAGTCCAGTCCCTTTGCGATTATTGGCTTATGATTCACTAGTGAGTACACCATGTACTGGGAATGAATATGCATTAGTAGATATATTGGAAGGGTTTTTTCCAATTCAGTTTCAAATTGGGTATGCAAAAGGATGAACATGTTTTTGAAAAATGTATTTAAGTTGCTCCTAAAGAAAGGGGGAGTGGAAACATATTAATGGTGTCAAAATGCCCTGAATCCTAGGAATTTCTTGTGAAAGACTGATCACCTTTTACTAGAAATTGTTGGAACAGGTGGGATTTACTTATAAAATGTATAAAAGACACCAGACTCTATTCAAACTGTATAATTACTTTGAAAATCTATTATGTCCCTGGGAAAATTATGAAGTGTTGTACCCTTAAATTGAATAAGTTAGACGGTATAGGTTTATTTTTTTTATTTTTTTGATATAACATGGGTTCATGGGTAAAACTATCAGTTCCTTGGGGTTATGGTCTTTGGATAAATACACAAATGTGTTTTGTTCATTCTGCATATAGAAAGTGATGAAAGTTACTCCAAAGGGTTTTGTTGATAAATACCTCATCTGTAATTCGTCTGAGAAATCACCGGTAGAATAAGGGAGTTATCATAGAAGGTGACGTCAGAATGCTTTAAGGCATGGGAGAGAATATTACTACAAGTGGGTGTGGAGCTCAAACCCACCCTAACCGGCTGAATAGTGAGGGACAACTGTGTCTGATGACCTGTGAACTGTATCTAAAAAAGACATGCTGAAATGACATTATCTTTGTTGGGAGAATAATGACTTAAAGGAATTGGGGTACTGACCTTTTTATTATCAGGCCACTCATGAGAGAAACTGAGACAAAAGGGCTATTGGGAAAATAGATAGTACTGGGATTTAAAGTGTTTAGTATAAATGTTAATTATTAAAGGGATGTTGTGTATTGAATAGATAAGGTCAAATTTGAGTTAAAGTAAACACTAAGGATTGTTATCATGAATATTGGGTTGGAAACTGTATAAAATAAAAAAAGAACTGTTTAGTTATTTGGATATAGAACTGTTTAACGTTAATAGGCCTAGGGAAGCTCTGGAAACTAATCCTGAGACAAGGTGGTTGACAAAACTTGCAGAATTTTAGATTAAAGGTTTTTTGTTTCTTTCGTTTTATAATGTCATTGGAATTGGAATGATAAAATGTAATGTTTACTTGAATAAAAAGGTAGTCTGTTGTGCGAAGATACCCATGAATGAAGAAGAAAGAGACCAACAATAACTTGGGCATAGAATGACACGGATGGATGTTTTCTCCAGGTTTCATTTCTTTACAAATAGTGATAATATTGCACATGTGCAATAATTAGTATAATTTTTTTTTTTTTTTTTTTTCTCTTTTTCTCGTTTGGTCAATTTATTTTTGTTTTGAGGAACATAAGGTTGTGTATATGTTCCTGAGGAGGGACTGATATAAATGATATATAAATTGACTTAAGGATGTTTTAAGTATGTATCAAACAATGGCAGTTATGGGTTAGGGGACTCATAAAAGAAGGTAATGATAGTAAAGGGGTGTTATTTCTAGAAAATATGTATAAAAATAGAGATAATTCACAGAAAAGGAAAGACAGCTGGCTGTGTAAAATATAGGGACAATTCTAAAAGTAAATAGAACAATTCACATATCTAAAGATATGGTAAAAAGAATAAGTGGTGGCATTTTGAACATTAGAGCAAAAGTTTAAGAAACTTATGACATAGTTTTGTTAGGATTGGATATTAATCCAACTGGAAAACACTTGAATGATTATATGTTATTTTACAGCAGTTGCTGTAGGGACAATCATTTGACTATCATTATGAATATTTCTGTGGCAGGAGGCCAGGTATTTGAGGCAGAATGGTTACATAGGGCTGTTATTAAAAATTAAGATTTAGTGATCTTGCTATAAGAAGGAAGTCTGTTGTCAGGGAATAACCCATGTGTTAGTGTGTATGTCCTCAGGAAAAAACAGCCAGAAATGGAAGGGCTTGGGCTGCATTCTGGAGATTGAGTGTACATCAAGATACACCAGGCTGGTGGTATACTTCTTACAACACTGCAGTGGTAAAATTCTTCATGTCTCTCTTTGGTGGGTGCATAAGTCTCACGAGAAGTAAGGTCCAGTTGAATAATGGATGAGCTTGACAACACCATGACAGAGGATGTGGAATCAGAGAGAGAGAGAGAGAGAGATTAGATTCCACTATAGACATACTGGGTTGAGTTTGGAGGTTACTTGTTTCATTTTTTAATACATCATGTGAAAAAGAATAGATTATAGGATATTATACTCTAAACAAACATGTTAAAGGGATTGATATGAAAGCATAAACAGTGTTGAATTAATTCAAGAAGAGATAATGTTAATTGTAGGTTATGCACATGATTATCAGTTAAAATGGAGCAGATGGGAAACTAAGTAAAAATTGACATGATTTGGGAACACCTCTCAGAACCTGTGGCCGAAAGGGGAAGACTGGGTGGAAGCATGAGGAAGCTTTTTAGGGCTTTTATTTTTGTGGAGTCCAGCAGAAAAGTATCCTGGAGGCATAGAGTCAGGTAAAGAGAGAGTGGGAATTGTCATGGTCTCAGATTTCAGTTTGCATGAATATATTTATGCATAACACATAACATTGTCAATGCTGTTATGTTTTGTCTGTTGTTTTCCAAGTCTTATGTTTAGGAAACCAGAAGGAGAGGGGTTCGCCAGCTTCAGCTGGAATGTCAGTTTATTGTGTGATGAGTGATGGAAGTAAGAGGATGTATGGTGCAATCATAGAACAGAGGCCATAAGTCTCTAAGTATGAATGCCTTACAGAAAGTAGGCAGAAACCTGAACTAGGACGAGAAGTTCTGTGTCTGATGATCCAAGGGGACCAGAAGGACCTCTCCCAGTGATACCAGGAGATCTAGTCCACGTTCGAGTGTTCCGGAGGAAGTGGGATCAACCGAGGAGAGAAGGACCCTATGAGGTGGCCAAAGCAACAAGAACGGCCGTCCAAGTGAAAAGAAGCCAGACGTGGTACCATCTGAACCACTGCAGCTGAGTCCCAACAGAGAGAAGGATACAACCACATAGAGATGAGGACACTGAGGATGCTGATTCACCAGGAGGGAGCCTGGAGGGAGCAGGAGCAGCGGAAACGATTGAGATGCCAGGGAGGAGCCAAGAAAACAGTAAATCAAGTGAAAGCCAAAATATGACACGTGCACTGACTAATGCACCCAGAAGAGGAGGAGAGGCCTCACAAGGAACAGAATAAGAACGTTTCTTTCCTAAAATTGAAACCCTTCCAGATGGAAGCTAAGTCCGGCCTGAGGAGGGAGCTTCAGGTGAAGAAAGAGGAGGAAAAGTCCCGCAAGCTGAAGAAAATGGGGATTACCCCACAATTGACTTTTAAACTTTTGAATGGCCTCCTTTACAGACAATTGATGTTAGAACAACAAAAGAATAATGACATTGACATAACAGAAGCAACAGTGAATGCTAGTATAGAAACAACAGACTAATGCACAATCAAGATGTATGGTGGGAGCAGGAAGAGAAGAATGGAATCAGCTGAACAATCCAAAAAGACTGACAAGGTTAGAATCTATGTTCCACCTCAAAGTATAACAGAAGCAGGAGAACTGAAGTCTATCTCAATCATAAGGATCAAACCCTTATCGGAGATTGCACTCTGTGGATGGACACATCATCAAACAAAGGGAGAAGTCGTTTGGGACCCGAAAGGATGTGACCTGACATGAATCAAAGAAAAAGACGAGTAGGTGCTCATCATGAACAAGATTGAACCAGTGGAAGGTGAAGACCTACCCCTGCACCTGAACAGGAAGAACCTGTGACAACAACAAGGGTGGCGGCTGATGTGACGACCACAGTAGCTACCACTAGATGACATCGACTGCCCTTACCAAGCAGACCACCGTGCCAACAAAGCAATCTGAGACATCAGTCAGGAGAGTTTTTACTGATATTTGAAACTTTCTGATAAACTCTAATGATCTACCTCAAGATAAGAACATTGAAAAAGCAACAGAATTAGATATATCTCATGCTTCATCAAATATGTAATATTTTATCCTTATATTTTTTATACCAAATTTGATCTATTACTCTTATGACAATTGGAGGTCTAGTTAGTTTTTGTTTTTTTTATGTTTCTGATTAGATCTTTTACTCCTATTTCACATTGGAGATGTTTGGTCTAGTTGGTTTATATGCTTCACTTTGTTTTTATTTTTTGTATTTTCTTGTTTATCATAGGTATTTTCTTTTACTATCCCAAAGTCTTATTTGTATCATTTATGTGGCTAAATAGCCCCAGAGGGGGGATTGTAGTAGTAACATAAGGCAACTGGATGCTAATGGTAGAAGAGACATATAGTCTGACAATTCCAATAAGACACATACTAGAGAAATATGCCTAAGACAATTGGACACATTAATGAAAGGGGGAGACACATGGTCTGCTGACCTGACACACTAATGATAAAAAGGACCCATAGTCAGCTCCTTCTAAAAAGAAGGCGTATAGTACAGAATCTGCTGATTCCAATAAAGGCAAACTGAACAAAGAGTACATTGACACATTAATGAAAGGAAGTGACAAATTATGCTGACACACTAAAGATAGAGGGATCCATAGTCAGCTGCTTCTAAACAGAGGTTTATAAGACAGAATCTGCTGATTCCAATAAAGGCAAACAAAACAAAGAGTACATTGACACATTATGCTGACACACTAGGATGGAGGGTCCGGCCACCATTGTAGTCTAGCTGAGAGCAGATGTGGGCGTTATTGGGCGTGAACAAGCGGGAAGCTTGAACTAGAGGATAGTGGTGGCGAATGACTTGAGAAGGGAGACTTCATTTGCATAAGGGATGGACATAGTGCTATGTGTGTATAAATATAGGAGCTAAGGCTCTGGGAAAGGGGGGTGTTCCGCGGTGTGTGTGCCGCGGGGGGTGTTCCACGGTGTGTGTGCCGCGGGGTGTGTTCCGCGGACATTCCAGATTGTGATACAATTTGTATTAAAAATCTTATTTGAGTTCACAAAGTTCTTGTAAGAGTTATATTTGAAGTGATTTTCTACGACAATGACTGGAGATATACCCTACTGTCTGTGTAAATGACTGGAGATATACCCTACTGTCTGTTTAAATGACTGGAGATATACCCTACTGTCTGTGTAAATGACTGGAGATATACCCTACTGTCTGTGTAAATGACTGGAGATATACCCTACTGTCTGTTTAAATGACTGGAGATATACCCTACTGTCTGTTTAAATGACTGGAGATATACCCTACTGTCTGTTTAAATGACTGGAGATATACCCTACTGTCTGTTTAAATGACTGGAGATATACCCTACTGTCTGTGTAAATGACTGGAGATGTACCCTACTGTCTGTTTAAATGACTGGAGATGTACCCTACTGTCTGTTTAAATGACTGGAGATATACCCTACTGTCTGTTTAAATGACTGGAGATATACCCTACTGTCTGTTTAAATGACTAGAGATATACCCTACTGTCTGTTTAAATGACTGGAGATATACCCTACTGTCTGTTTAAATGACTGGAGATATACCCTACTGTCTGTGTAAATGACTGGAGATATACCCTACTGTCTGTGTAAATGACTGGAGATATACCCTACTGTCTGTGTAAATGACTGGAGATATACCCTACTGTCTGTGTAAATGACTGGAGATATACCCTACTGTCTGTTTAAATGACTGGAGATATACCCTACTGTCTGTTTAAATGACTGGAGATATACCCTACTGTCTGTTTAAATGACTGGAGATATACCCTACTGTCTGTTTAAATGACTGGAGATATACCCTACTGTCTGTGTAAATGACTGGATATATACCCTACTGTCTGTTTAAATGACTGGAGATATACCCTACTGTCTGTGTAAATGACTGGAGATATACCCTACTGTCTGTGTAAATGACTGGAGATATACCCTACTGTCTGTTTAAATGACTGGAGATATACCCTACTGTCTGTTTAAATGACTGGAGATATACCCTACTGTCTGTTTAATTGACTGGAGATATACCCTACTGTCTGTTTAAATGACTGGAGATATACCCTACTGTCTGTGTAAATGACTGGAGATATACCCTACTGTCTGTTTAAATGACTGGAGATATACCCTACTGTCTGTTTAAATGACTGGAGATGTACCCTACTGTCTGTGTAAATGACTGGAGATATACCCTACTGTCTGTTTAAATGACTGGAGATATACCCTACTGTCTGTTTAAATGACTGGAGATATACCCTACTGTCTGTTTAAATGACTGGAGATATACCCTACTGTCTGTGTAAATGACTGGAGATATACCCTACTGTCTGTTTAAATGACTGGAGATATACCCTACTGTCTGTGTAAATGACTGGAGATATACCCTACTGTCTGTTTAAATGACTGGAGATATACCCTACTGTCTGTTTAAATGACTGGAGATATACCCTACTGTCTGTTTAAATGACTGGAGATATACCCTACTGTCTGTTTAAATGACTGGAGATATACCCTACTGTCTGTTTAAATGACTGGAGATATACCCTACTGTCTGTTTAAATGACTGGAGATATACCCTACTGTCTGTTTACATGACTGGAGATATACCCTACTGTCTGTTTAAATGACTGGAGATATACCCTACTGTCTGTTTAAATGACTGGAGATGTACCCTACTGTCTGTTTAAATGACTGGAGATATACCCTACTGTCTGTTTAAATGACTGGAGATATACCCTACTGTCTGTTTAAATGACTGGAGATATACCCTACTGTCTGTTTAAATGACTGGAGATATACCCTACTGTCTGTTTAAATGACTGGAGATATACCCTACTGTCTGTGTAAATGACTGGAGATATACCCTACTGTCTGTGTAAATGACTGGAGATATACCCTACTGTCTGTTTAAATGACTGGAGATATACCCTACTGTCTGTGTAAATGACTGGAGATATACCCTACTGTCTGTTTAAATGACTGGAGATATACCCTACTGTCTGTTTAAATGACTGGAGATATACCCTACTGTCTGTTTAAATGACTGGAGATATACCCTACTGTCTGTTTAAATGACTGGAGATATACCCTACTGTCTGTGTAAATGACTGGATATATACCCTACTGTCTGTTTAAATGACTGGAGATATACCCTACTGTCTGTGTAAATGACTGGAGATATACCCTACTGTCTGTGTAAATGACTGGAGATATACCCTACTGTCTGTTTAAATGACTGGAGATATACCCTACTGTCTGTTTAAATGACTGGAGATATACCCTACTGTCTGTTTAAATGACTGGAGATATACCCTACTGTCTGTGTAAATGACTGGAGATATACCCTACTGTCTGTGTAAATGACTGGAGATATACCCTACTGTCTGTTTAAATGACTGGAGATATACCCTACTGTCTGTTTAAATGACTGGAGATATACCCTACTGTCTGTGTAAATGACTGGAGATATACCCTACTGTCTGTTTAAATGACTGGAGATATACCCTACTGTCTGTTTAAATGACTGGAGATATACCCTACTGTCTGTTTAAATGACTGGAGATATACCCTACTGTCTGTGTAAATGACTGGAGATATACCCTACTGTCTGTTTAAATGACTGGAGATATACCCTACTGTCTGTTTAAATGACTGGAGATATACCCTACTGTCTGTGTAAATGACTGGAGATATACCCTACTGTCTGTGTAAATGACTGGAGATATACCCTACTGTCTGTGTAAATGACTGGAGATATACCCTACTGTCTGTTTAAATGACTGGAGATATACCCTACTGTCTGTTTAAATGACTGGAGATATACCCTACTGTCTGTTTAAATGACTGGAGATATACCCTACTGTCTGTGTAAATGACTGGAGATATACCCTACTGTCTGTTTAAATGACTGGAGATATACCCTACTGTCTGTTTAAATGACTGGAGATATACCCTACTGTCTGTTTAAATGACTGGAGATATACCCTACTGTCTGTGTAAATGACTGGAGATATACCCTACTGTCTGTTTAAATGACTGGAGATATACCCTACTGTCTGTTTAAATGACTGGAGATATACCCTACTGTCTGTTTAAATGACTGGAGATATACCCTACTGTCTGTTTAAATGACTGGAGATATACCCTACTGTCTGTTTAAATGACTGGAGATATACCCTACTGTCTGTTTAAATGACTGGAGATATACCCTACTGTCTGTGTAAATGACTGGAGATATACCCTACTGTCTGTTTAAATGACTGGAGATATACCCTACTGTCTGTTTAAATGACTGGAGATATACCCTACTGTCTGTGTAAATGACTGGAGATATACCCTACTGTCTGTTTAAATGACTGGAGATATACCCTACTGTCTGTTTAAATGACTGGAGATATACCCTACTGTCTGTTTAAATGACTGGAGATATACCCTACTGTCTGTTTAAATGACTGGAGATATACCCTACTGTCTGTGTAAATGACTGGAGATATACCCTACTGTCTGTTTAAATGACTGGAGATATACCCTACTGTCTGTTTAAATGACTGGAGATATACCCTACTGTCTGTTTAAATGACTGGAGATATACCCTACTGTCTGTTTAAATGACTGGAGATATACCCTACTGTCTGTTTAAATGACTGGATATATACCCTACGGTCTGTTTAAATGACTGGAGATATACCCTACTGTCTGTTTAAATGACTGGAGATATACCCTGCTGTCTGTTTAAATGACTGGAGATATACCCTACTGTCTGTTTAAATGACTGGATATATACCCTACTGTCTGTTTAAATGACTGGAGATATACCCTACTGTCTGTTTAAATGACTGGAGATATACCCTACTGTCTGTGTAAATGACTGGAGATATACCCTACTGTCTGTTTAAATGACTGGAGATATACCCTACTGTCTGTTTAAATGACTGGAGATATACCCTACTGTCTGTTTAAATGACTGGAGATATACCCTACTGTCTGTTTAAATGACTGGAGATATACCCTACTGTCTGTTTAAATGACTGGAGATATACCCTACTGTCTGTGTAAATGACTGGAGATATACCCTACTGTCTGTGTAAATGACTGGAGATATACCCTACTGTCTGTGTAAATGACTGGAGATATACCCTACTGTCTGTTTAAATGACTGGAGATATACCCTACTGTCTGTTTAAATGACTGGAGATATACCCTACTGTCTGTTTAAATGACTGGAGATATACCCTACTGTCTGTTTAAATGACTGGAGATATACCCTACTGTCTGTTTAAATGACTGGAGATATACCCTACTGTCTGTTTAAATGACTGGAGATATACCCTGCTGTCTGTTTAAATGACTGGAGATATACCCTACTGTCTGTTTAAATGACTGGAGATATACCCTACTGTCTGTTTAAATGACTGGAGATATACCCTACTGTCTGTTTAAATGACTGGAGATATACCCTACTGTCTGTTTAAATGACTGGAGATATACCCTACTGTCTGTTTAAATGACTGGAGATATACCCTACTGTCTGTTTAAATGACTGGAGATATACCCTACTGTCTGTGTAAATGACTGGAGATATACCCTACTGTCTGTGTAAATGACTGGAGATATACCCTACTGTCTGTTTAAATGACTGGAGATATACCCTACTGTCTGTTTAAATGACTGGAGATATACCCTACTGTCTGTTTAAATGACTGGAGATATACCCTACTGTCTGTTTAAATGACGGGAGATATACCCTACTGTCTGTTTAAATGACTGGAGATATACCCTACTGTCTGTTTAAATGACTGGAGATATACCCTACTGTCTGTTTAAATGACTGGAGATATACCCTACTGTCTGTTTAAATGACTGGAGATATACCCTACTGTCTGTGTAAATGACTGGAGATATACCCTACTGTCTGTGTAAATGACTGGAGATATACCCTACTGTCTGTGTAAATGACTGGAGATGTACCCTACTGTCTGTTTAAATGACTGGAGATATACCCTACTGTCTGTTTAAATGACTGGAGATATACCCTACTGTCTGTTTAAATGACTGGAGATATACCCTACTGTCTGTTTAAATGACTGGAGATATACCCTACTGTCTGTTTAAATGACTGGAGATATACCCTACTGTCTGTTTAAATGACTGGAGATATACCCTGCTGTCTGTTTAAATGACTGGAGATATACCCTACTGTCTGTTTAAATGACTGGAGATATACCCTACTGTCTGTTTAAATGACTGGAGATATACCCTACTGTCTGTTTAAATGACTGGAGATATACCCTACTGTCTGTGTAAATGACTGGAGATATACCCTGCTGTCTGTTTAAATGACTGGAGATATACCCTACTGTCTGTTTAAATGACTGGAGATATACCCTACTGTCTGTGTAAATGACTGGAGATATACCCTACTGTCTGTTTAAATGACTGGAGATATACCCTACTGTCTGTTTAAATGACTGGAGATATACCCTACTGTCTGTTTAAATGACTGGAGATGTACCCTACTGTCTGTGTAAATGACTGGAGATATACCCTACTGTCTGTTTAAATGACTGGAGATATACCCTACTGTCTGTTTAAATGACTGGAGATATACCCTACTGTCTGTGTAAATGACTGGAGATATACCCTACTGTCTGTTTAAATGACTGGAGATATACCCTACTGTCTGTTTAAATGACTGGAGATATACCCTACTGTCTGTTTAAATGACTGGAGATATACCTTACTGTCTGTTTAAATGACTGGAGATATACCCTACTGTCTGTTTAAATGACTGGAGATGTACCCTACTGTCTGTGTAAATGACTGGAGATATACCCTACTGTCTGTTTAAATGACTGGAGATATACCCTACTGTCTGTTTAAATGACTGGAGATATACCCTACTGTCTGTGTAAATGACTGGAGATATACCCTACTGTCTGTTTAAATGACTGGAGATATACCCTACTGTCTGTGTAAATGACTGGAGATATACCCTACTGTCTGTGTAAATGACTGGAGATATACCCTACTGTCTGTTTAAATGACTGGAGATATACCCTACTGTCTGTTTAAATGACTGGAGATATACCCTACTGTCTGTGTAAATGACTGGAGATATACCCTACTGTCTGTTGTAAATGAAGCTGGAGATATACCCTACTGTCTGTTTAAATGACTGGAGATATACCCTACTGTCTGTGTAAATGACTGGAGATATACCCTACTGTCTGTTTAAATGACTGGAGATATACCCTACTGTCTGTTTAAATGACTGGAGATATACCCTACTGTCTGTGTAAATGACTGGAGATATACCCTACTGTCTGTTTAAATGACTGGAGATATACCCTACTGTCTGTGTAAATGACTGGATATATACCCTACTGTCTGTTTAAATGACTGGAGATATACCCTACTGTCTGTTTAAATGACTGGAGATATACCCTACTGTCTGTTTAAATGACTGGAGATATACCCTACTGTCTGTGTAAATGACTGGAGATATACCCTACTGTCTGTTTAAATGACTGGAGATATACCCTACTGTCTGTTTAAATGACTGGAGATATACCCTACTGTCTGTTTAAATGACTGGAGATATACCCTACTGTCTGTTTAAATGACTGGAGATATACCCTACTGTCTGTGTAAATGACTGGAGATATACCCTACTGTCTGTGTAAATGACTGGAGATATACCCTACTGTCTGTTTAAATGACTGGAGATATACCCTACTGTCTGTTTAAATGACTGGAGATATACCCTACTGTCTGTGTAAATGACTGGAGATATACCCTACTGTCT